>NC_056735.1:361712079-361812915 GCF_019279795.1 Protopterus annectens
GCAGTCTGTTCAAATGGAGCTGTTTTAGTCTTTGCCTCAGCAGTATAAATGCAGTTAGACATACAAGATGGTAAGCAGTATTAAGAAACCAAACTAAATCTGTGAAGCTTACCCAACAGTAATGAAGTACACAATACAAGGAACAGTAGGAAGGGATGGTTAGGGTAAGGAGGGAAGAACCGTGTAATAGTGGAGGGACTAAGTTTAAGATTGCAAAAGTAAGGTAAGGGCACATGCTAATTATTTACAGTACGTAAAATGTGGAGGAGATGTCGCACATTTTAGTGTAGGAAAATATCTCAAGGAAGACGCAGGTTCCCGACTGGTGAATGGAAAAGCAGTTGATTAGGTGACATCTAGAGGGCAAGCATTTGCAAGCTGAGTTGGACTTGAGATGAATCTAAGCTGAGCATGAAGTGATGGGTACAAGTTGATGTCTTTGAGTAGTAGAGAGGGATTCCCGCATTTTGGGGACTAGGATGGAGAAGACATGGTTTCTGCTTTGAAGTCTTGTTCTGTGGAGTTGAAGTACCCAGATGGTCAAGACGACTTAAATTGTATATGCAGGATGGTGATGTCTCAAGAGGTTGGAGGCAGGTTGAAGATAGAAGTGTGTTTGTAGTGCTGGGATCCAAGGAGAGGGTTGGATTTTCGTTAAGACATACAAGACTTATACCCAGTTGTTTTTGTGTGCTACAGTGATTCTCATTCCTAGAGGGAAAGGGTAATGAAATTGCAAACAGTGTTTTTTTAGTTTAGTTGATGGAGTTGTTCTTGGATGCTGCTGCAACCAAGTCCATATTCAATCTGTGCTTGTCGAATGTTTCTGCCAGTGACATTCTTGGTTTGCTTGGAGAGAAAGGGGAAGATTTTATAGGAAGAAAATAGAAGGTAGTATATTTTGTATTTACTCTAGGTGATGTTAAAGCTGTGTGGGATCAAGCCACATACCATGGTATTTGAAGGAGGATTACTTGATCATTGGGGTTGTCGAAGTGGTCATTGATAAGAAGTGTCAGAGTTTCTCTGCTGTTTACTGCAAGTACCAAACAGCATTGTTTCAAGTTTAAGTGTTCAGAATTAGCTTTTTGTTAAGCTGTTTAAAAAGGGAAAGGAAGTCTGCTTGCAGTTTAATAACTGAGGAGGTCAGGTTTGAGTGAAATAAGACCATGTCATCAAAGTAGTGGAAAAGAAACGTTGCAGACTCCAAATCTGACCTCAAGGCAGTGACAAGTGGTGTGCCACAGGGTTCTGTCCTGGGACCTCTCCTGTTTAGTATCTACTTCTCTGAAGTACAGGCTAACACAGATTGCCTCTGGCTTTCGAAGTTCGCAGATGACTGCATACTAGGAGCCATAGTTAAGTCACCAAATGATGTGGACATCCTACAGAAGGGCCTCAGACAGTTGCCTCGTGTCAGAGCCACGGCCTCGAGCTCAATGGCAAAAAGTGCAGTGTCATCCCCTTTGGTAAAAACTTTGTACGCATGAACTACCACATAGGCAGCAATTTACTTAACTCCGAATGCGTGATGAGAGCCCTTGGGATCCATGTGGACAGTAGTTTCTCCTTTGATAGTCACATCGCCACAGTAGTCAGGAAGTCCTTCTACATGGCACACCTCATTGTGAAAGGATTCTCATCCAGGAAAAGAGGTCATTCTTTCCCTCTACTCGTCACTCATTAGACCCATTATAGAGTACAACGCCCCTTTTGGAATGTACCTCACAAGACATCTGCAACAGCTGGAAAGGCCACAGACGTACCTCACAAAGAGGATTACTGGCCTCAAACAAATGCCCTACACTGACTGCCTCAAAAAACTCCTGCTTTACTCAGTAGAATATTGCCTACTCCGAGGTGATCTCTGCCTAACGTATAAAACTGTCAAACCCAGAGCGGTTGGACATGCTACACTTAGAGATCCCATCCCCTCCAAGCTACACGCTCTAGGGACCTAAACTTTGTCACCACAATAAACAGGACACGCTGGAGGGTTAGATTCCTGTCCCAGAGACTTCCTATACTCTGGAACAAGCTACCCATGTATGTCAAGCAAAGTTCATTAGTACTCCAAGAAAAATCTTGATGAGTGGATGGGAAATAGGAAATACTCCCCGGGGATCACTTCTGTCTCTCTGATGGACAGTGGCACAGGGAAATAACTTTCTTGGGTGGCATAAGCTATGGTACCTTGCTGGCTAGGCTTAAGTAGGCCCTTGGGCCAATAGCCTAGTACCCACCTATGAACCTATAAGATCAAGCGGTAGTTTAAGAAAAATGGAAAAAGGTGAGCCAGAATGGAGCCCTGAGCTACTCTTGTAAGAACAGGGTAGAAGCAGAGAGGATGCTCAGAAATATAATAGAGAAGCACCTACATTAAATATAATGTTTGTCCTTTTCATTTTTCCTTAACATGCGAGTTACAGATCCGATCCTCTGATCCAACTCAGCCTCATCCTACAGACTTCAGCTCCAACACTCGAGCTCCTCCTTCTGTCCATAATGCCCTAATCCATCCTCAATTCCCCAGATCTCCTTTGCCATCTGACATTGAGCTGGATCCTCCTTGAGCATTTGATAGTTTTTTTAAGTAGCCATAAATGTATTTTTTTTATGTTTTATATATATATATATATATATATATATATCTAGGACTATTGAACGAAAGTTCATATATGGGTTCCCTACGCTAGACTGAAAGCTTGGAAGATTGACAATCACATCACCGACGTTGACCGACAGAGCAGATAACCGACAACTTGTAATTCTGACAGGGAAAACGCCGACATGGGAAATGTGTGAGCACGACTAAGTAAGTGTGCGATGGTGAGGGATTTAGGGTTAAGGTGCGGGTAATTTGAGTGTGTGATAGTGAGGGACTTAGGGTTATGGTGCGGGTTAGCTAAGTGTGCGATAGTGAGGGACTTGAGCGTTAGGGGCGGATTAAGTTGGTTAGGGTGCAGGTAAGCTAAGTTTGCGTTAGTGACGGACCTTAGGGTTTGCGTTAAGGTCAGTGCATAGATAGTTGTGTGTAAGGTGTAATGTAGGTTTTTAGGTTGTTCTTGTGTTGTGTGTGTGTGTTTTGCTGAACAGTGAACTTTTTGTTTTAACTGTCGGGATTGTGGTTTGTCTGGCATGTGAACTTTCGTGTTTTTGCTGTTTTGTTCTTGTGGTGTTGGTGTTGTGGTTGTCGGTGTTGTGTACTGTCTGTTTAGTGTAGTTATATATGTATATATATATATATATATATATATATGTATGTATATATATATATATATATATATGTGTGTGTATATATGTATATATATCTGTGCATATATATGTATGTATGTATATATATATATATATATATATATATATATGTGTGTGTATATATATATATGTGCATATATATATATATATATATACATATATATATATATATATATATACATATATATATATATATACATATATATATATATATATATATATATATATATATATATATATATATATATATATATACATATATATATATATATATATATATATATATATATATATATATATATATGGATCTAGGACTATTGAATTAATGTTCAATAGTCCGAATCCCCAATCTCCAAACACACTAACAAAAGTGCTTTCACCAAAAAATCGCTTTTGTTGAAGTGCATTAAAAAAAAAACAAAAAAAACGTCTACTTTTATGCAGGGGGCAAGCCCCCCTGCATCTCCCATGTTGGGGGGGTGTGCCTCACACACCCCTTACTTTAATATTCTCACTCTGAGATTGCACTACAGTGTTGCAAACAGAATATTCCGTTATCTGCACCGTAGTATGATCTCTGCATCTGTCATTCCCCATCTCCCTCTTGCTTCAGGCATACTTCCACGAAAGTGCTTTTTCGATAAAAGCACTTTCGCATAAGTATGCCCGGCTGTTTGTGCTTCAGTGAAAAGTTCCTTTGGGGATCAGTACCGATCTCCTAGATATATATATATATATATATATATATATATATATATATATATATATATATATAGATTTATATGTATATGTATGTCTATATATATATATATATATATATATATATATATATATATATATATATATATATATATATATATATATATATATATAGATGTATATATATATATATGTGTGTGTGTGTAACACACACACATGTATATATGTAATGTAATTGCTTCCTTTTTTCTGTTTCTTTTTAGCCTTCAGTTTCTGTTATGGCTGAAACGCTAACAGGTTTTAAACAATGGTTTTACTTTGGGCACAAAATCCCCAAGTCGTATGCCCTCAGGGAGTGCATTTATTGTTGAGAAGCAGCACACCTGGGTATGAACTGTACCAGCTGTGCAGGATTTAACTCCAGGGCTATAGCTAACAGGCATAACAAGCTTGTCCTTAAGGTTTACTTCCACCTTCATCTTCTTCCTCAGGGGCTGAAACCCCCAGCAGATCTTCATAGACTCCTTCAGAGTACAGAAAAGGGTCCCCACCAAAGATTTTTAAGACTTCATTGTCTTCTGGGATTGCACAGAAGATGTGGAGGACTTTGGATCAAACTTTTTTGGCTCCAAAGAAACAAAAATCTACAGATCCTAAGTGTTTTGATCCAATAATCATCTCTTCTACTGTTGTGCAACCCACAGAGTGAAATCATCAGACCCTGTCTCGGGTATGCCTCAGACTCTGAGAATTCATTCACCTCATCAGCTCTACTCCCATCTTATGTAAACCCCAAGGAAACACTCCAGACCTTAGTCCACCACCTCATCCATCAGCTCCTCCAGGAGTCTGCCCGTAGTGGAAGTGATAGGATAATGGAAGTTCCTCAGAGCTTAGTTCTAGGTGGGGGAGTTATTCTGGCTTTGTCTCCCATTTGATATGTCTGGCTTCCATCCACTTCATATACTGTTATATCTCCTCCTTCGGTTTTGGAGTCCCAGTATCCAACGTACTGGTGTCGGACCCTAAAAAAATCACTTTTTCGACCCTGATCATATCCTTCTGTTCCTTTGTATCTGGATGAATCCCTGAGACAAGTCTCTGTACTGAATCTGTGGGGTTGGTATTAACTCCATTGTTGGAGCCTTCCTTGTCCCTTGGATGCTTGGAGTTGGATAGCTTGGGTCCGGCTCCTCCTCGAGACATGGATCCTGTCAGAGGTGTGGCATTGCCTGCTTCATAGATCTCTCTTCTCTGGTGTGGTAGCCCGAGCTTCCCCGAGCCTTTGAGGTTATGGAGAAGATTTTCTTTCATTCTTGAGACCCGGTCTCTCTCACTTCGTCAGATCCTTGACCCTATTTCCCTTTGATTCCAAGCTTTGGCATCATCAAATCTGCTCCACAGGAACAAGCCAGTACAAAGTAGCGTCCAGATGGTTCCTGTAGATGAACATCTTTCCAGAATATCCCACTAAAGAGGTTCTCCGAGAGATAATGTGCAAAAGGAGGCACATAAATTCCGTTATGGAATCCCTCACCAAAGATACTGACTTTGATGAAGGGGTAGGGTTCCTTAGATCATCACCTGATGTCGTCTCCTTTGGAAATATTTTGGAAATTCTTAAGCATTAAGGTGGTTGGTCCTCAAATAACACATCTCCCGAGGAGTCTGTATTCTTTGTAGTTTCTGGTTCTGGCCAATCTTTGTTTTGGGTGACTTCCCTGGCTGATGAGCTTATGGACTTAGTGTCTTGTCAGGCTTGGAAGGAATTGGACTCTCAAACTTTTTTGCTTGTTGACCAGATAGAATTTGTTCCCCCCAAAAAGATGGACCACATTGGAGCAAAGTTTTCCCTGTCGATGAGATGGTTGTGGTGGTAGCCACCAAGAAGGAGCTTATAGAACAGAGCCCCCCCCCCCCCCATAGTGTCTAGGCTACTGGCCAGATTTAGAAAGCATTTATTTGCATCGAAGACATTTTCTTTTCTCACTGAACTACTTGGCACCCTTTTCTAGACTACTTAAGGATGTGACTAGAGTCTATGTCTCTAGACGATTATAAGGCATCCTCCTTGCAGCTGGCCACTTAACTATATCAGCTGTGTTCATGAGGCTAATTTTGCATGCCACGGTAGGTGCTTCATTGGCTGCTAGTTCGGGCATTGTAAGGAGACATGCCTGGATGCAGCTGTGCAGTTTTGCAGAGCATTTCAAGTCTTTTTTATCCGTGTTTGGATGGAACATCCTTGTTTGTCCCATCTTTGAAATTGCTGCTTTCCTGCATTGAACCTGAAGGAAAAACCCTGTCTGCCATAGGGCTTTGCCTTTCTATCCCATAGCGATCCTTCTCAAGGAATCAGAGAAGGCAAAAATGTGGTTTTGCAAAATCCCAGTCATCTTTCCAGGAGTCAGGCGAAGACCCCACCTTGTAGAGGTAAAGGAGGAAGTTCGAATGGAAGACTGCTGTCTGGTGGCAGAGGAGATCCTCAAAATTAGGGCTTCTGAAGTTCTTTTCTGGACAGATCCTTTCAGTGTTCCTGAAGTGCTGCCTGACTGCCTGCTTCTGGAAACAATCGGGGGATGTTTGTCCTTGCACCCAGATGCCGGGCTACTATAACAAAAGATTCTTGGGTGCTAAACATAATTGCCAGAGATTATTTTGTACCATTTTTTTCAGACATCCTCCCAAGAGAAGCAAGCTTCCTGACATTCCACCTAGTCGGGCAGGTGCTGCAGCTCAAGAGATTCAGAAGATGTCAGACAAAAGTCACCCACGAGGTCCTATCAGACCAGAGAGGATTTGGAACGCAAGTTTCTTTTTAGTGCCAGAAAAGGTAAGGGACCGAAGACCAAGTTTGTATCCAAGCAACCTGAACAAATATGTGAAGAAGCCAAAGTTCAAAATGGTCGCAGTTCAGTCCATCCTGCCTCTTTTACACAAGGATGATTAAATGTACTCAGTCTTCAGGATGTGCACTGTCACTTCAGAATAGGCAGATGAATCCAGCAGATGCTAGCGGTTTTGGCTGTGACCCCGTCACTATCAAGTCAGAGCTGTGCTCTTTGGACTCACTCCATCCCCCAGTGTTTTCATAAAATGCATGGCAGTGGTAGCAGCTCACTTGATACTGCAATGATTCAGTGTGTTTCCATAGTTAGACTATTGGCTCTTCACCCCTTCAACCAAGCATCTCCTAGAACAGTATATAGACTATTTTCTCCAAATTTGCCAATCTTTAGACATTAGTCAGCATGGCCAAATCAAAGATACTACTGGTTCAGATCCTGGAGTTTATTGTTGCTCATCTGAATACTATGTCAGACTTCTCTACCCCCGCATCATCTGAAAACAATCAAGTCCCAGGTTCAACAGATAATTTTTCATCTTGCTGTTCTTGCCTGGTTAGTTCTGCAGGCTTTGGGGTCCATGGCAGCAACTATAGTATTAGTCCCCTTTTCACATTACTGTGTGTGTTCTGCATTGGACACTAGCTGTTAAGTTATCTATTTTTTTTTTGACAGCCTCTTTCTTATCCATTGTCTCCTTATCTCCTCCAACCCCTCTCTAGTGGCAACGCGCAACCCAGGGAAATCCAAAATATTAGTGGACAAACTTGCAGGTCCATTCTAATGCCTTTAATCAGTGGGAGAGAGAATTTTCTGTTGAGATCAACCTTTTTGCCTCTCCCCACAGTAGTAAAAGCAGAAGGTGCTTCGCTCTGATCCCCCCGGGGGGGGGTTCAGCGAAGAGATGCTATAGTCCACATTTGACCCGCTGGTCTCCTTTATGCTTTTCCCCCAGTCCCCCTAATTCCAAAATTCTTACAGTAAGCTAGCCTGTAGAAGGTCTGCTGTCCTCATTGTCCCTTTCTGGCCTCGCCAAGTCTGGTTCCCATTTTTTTAGTCTCATCTTTATCCTCCTTGTGTACTGGATGATTTTCTTTGGATACTGGACCCCTGTCCAGACCTCCTGACACATCCTTAAGGGATAAAACATCTTAATATTCCAGCCGTCAAATTAACCATATAGTTTCTCCAATTCCGTTGATAGGTAGACAGCCCAGGCTGGCTCCTCCGGTTCGTATTTTTCTTTGTCATCACAGAAATATTCCACTGAGTATTTACAAGAGCAGGTGGAAAAGATTTTCGTTTTGTCCTTGAAAAATGGCTGATGCCTTTACTGCCTCTGTTTCTTCTGTATTGGAGTTTTTAGCTTCTCTTTTTAAATGAGGTGCTAGTTTTTCCACAGTCAAAGTACATTTGGCAGCTGTATCAAATTTTTACTCAACCCCAATGCTTCCTGCTTGTCTGCTTTCAAATTATGTATGTTCTTTCTAAAGGGTGCATTTCTGCTCAGGCCCACAGTGAAAGATCCGTCATCTCCGTGGGTTACAGCAGCTGGTCATCTCCATGGGATTTAACAGTCAATCCTTTGACCATTAAGCAAAAACTGACTTAAAACTCCCTTCTTGGAAAGCAGCTTTTTTAGTTGCTATTACTTCTGCTAAAAGAATTTCTGAACTCCAGGCTCTTGCATCAAAAGCTCCATACATTGTTTTTCATAAAGACAGGGTTACCTTACAAACCAGTCCTTCCCTACTGTAAGTGGCTTTTGAATCACATGTAAATCAAACCATTCATTTACCATTCGTGTCTCCAAAATTTTTTAACAAAGGAGACTACATGTCAGGGCACTTCTCTGGGCTAGGCTTGTAAAGGCTCCAGGGCCATTAGCCTAGTGCACAGCTGTGAACATGCTACAGGTTTTATTTGTTCATAGGTAGCTGCGTGTATACTTAAACAAAACAAGAGTTAAAAAAAAAAACAGAGCAGCTGCTTGTCTCCTTTTCACCAAGTTGGCTGGGCTTTCTATTTTCTTAAGTTACATTGGCCAAATGGATAACTAATTGCATTTCCTAGATTTATTCTCATCAAGGCTTCTCATTACCAAAACCACCTAAGGCCCATTCAACTAGATCCATGGCTACCTCATCTGCCCTCTGGCTTAGAGCTTCCATTGATATTTATGCTGCAGCCACCTGGTCTAATGCACATATCTTTATTACCCATTACCAGCTGGATGTGACTTATAGAAGTAGAGCTGCCTTTAGTTCAGCAGTTCTCCAGAATATTCTTCCATGAGGGCCATCCAAGATTTACATAGCTGAGGACTCTGTCCTATACGTTGAGGAAGAATGAAATGTACAACAGATATTAGTTATGTACTCACCATTACTAGGCATCTGTTTTGTCTATTTTCATTCTTCAATTCCCCTCCTCCCCTTTCCTCTTCCTGTCATCTTCTGGCATGACCTGATGGATTTTTTTGGAACCTGTAGTTCCCAGTTTGAGCCCTGCTTTAATTTTTTTTCGTTTCTATTGTACAGTGAAACCTTTATGGCACCACACTCGAATTTAAGTATTGGGGATGAACTAGGGCATTATGGATAAAAGGGGATGAAGTAGGGCATTATGGATAGGAGGAGAGCCGGATCTGAAGTTTGTAGAATGAGGCCAAGTCGGATCTGAGGATCAGATCTGTAACCCATACGTTGAGTAAGAATGAAAATGGACAACACAGATGCCTAGTTATGGTTAAAACATCACTTTAATTTTTAAACCCAGGAGCTCTTTCTGTGCTAATTCCAGGTTCGATTAGGTGGTCTAACAGAATGTTGTGGTCAACCAGGTTGAAAGATGTGGTGATGTCAAAGATGGCTCCAGTGAGCAGGTCTTTGTCCATAGCCAGCAGGATATTATGTTTACGCATTCAGAGTGCTGTAGTTCTTTCCAACACCAAAACCATGCTGTTCTGAGAATAATAAATGATACTGGAAGATGTAATAGGTGAGTTGTTTGTAAACTAATTTTTCATTGATTTTACCAAGTATGGGAAGAATTGAGTTGGGACAGAAGTCTGTGTCATGGGATGGTTCAGGGTTTTGGAGAGGGGCTTAACAGCTATTTTTCCAGCTGTTAGGCATGATCTGAGTTAGGCAGAGATTGTGAAGACTGGGGGAGGGAGACTTTAGTTCTTGTGTAAAATGAACCATGGGCAAAGATGGTCAGGTCCAGCAAGTGAGTAAGTTTTTAGTCCTTCAGGTAATGGTACTGTACATTTTTAAGCTTTGATTGCTTTGGGAATATAGGAGAGGCACCAGAGTTGGCGGGTGGGGGTTAATGGAATCTGAATAAGAAGTGTACTGAAGTGGAGGCTGAAATCAGTGGCTGTGAGGTGAGATGAGGAGGAGTGGGTGTTGGCTAGATTAGTGCAGCTTGTGAGGTGATTGACATCTGCCCAGAATTTTTTAGGTGAGTTGATAAGGGATGACTGATGTTTTTTCTTAGAGACTTTTATGCCTCTTGATTTCTTGTTTAGCTAGATTTCTTATCTTTGTGTAGTATTGCTTGGAGGTTGAGGTTGTGTTGTTTTTCCAAGTTTGCTAGGTATTGTTCCTGTGATTAAAGAGCCATTTGAGTTTGAACATGTTCTTACTTTTCGGGGTGGTTATAAGACCATGTATGTCTAGGAAAGGGTGAGTCCTGGAAGCTAGTGAGAATTTGTGTGAGGGTGTGAGGAGAATGCTGCAGTGGTTAGGATCCATAGAGAGAGACGACCAGTCTAAGGTAACTAAAATTGCCTTTAGTTTGAGATTGTTGGATTGGGATTTGTTCCAGAATGGCGAGACAGGATTTTCTTTGTGGTAAGAGGTATTGAAACTGATTGGACAGTGGTCACTGAAGGAAGAAGGGTGAATGAGAATTTGAGAAATTAGTAATAGTAAGAAATTAGTGATAGAAGAGTTAAGGTTTGGTCTTGTGGGTTCAGTGACCAGTAGTGTAAGTTTGAAGTCATTAAGATTTTCAAAGATTGTTTTGATCTATTCCTAGGAGGTTATGATTGAGGTCACCTAGTAGGATGAAATTTGAAATTTATTATTGAGAAGGTAGTACTGAAACATAAAGTAGGCTAAGGAGGCAGTAGTTGGGAGGTTAGGGAAATCATTAGGGGTGGGTACATAGAGAAATAACCAGTTGGGAAGTGAGTCTGAGGTAGTATTGCTGTGAGCTAAGTGCTGGACATTTAAATCAGATTTAAAAAGTAGTAATGTTCCACCTCGGTCTAGAACCAGGTCTCCCATCAAGATCATACTTGCACCACAGGAAGAAGTGGTGGATGGAAGGATCACTTGATTTGAGCCAATATTCAGTTGTAGCTATATGGTCAGGATGGTAGAGAATAAAAAAGCTTGTTCACTTGGTCTGTTTTGTTCTCTATACCATGGGCATTGAGACAAGCTGAAAGACATAGGCCAGAGTTATGTTCAGTATTGCTGCTGAGGATGCAGGAGGAGTATTATAGAGGTTAACGTATTGAGGAATCTGGGTAGTTTAGGGGACTGTATTGTAAGGAAAGGGTTGGTAACATAAGCAGGTAAGACTAGATGTGGCATGCAGTGAAAAGGTGTGTAAGGGAAGGTGTGTAAGTTGGGGGTGCGTACTTGGGTTTACGACTAGGGAAGTTGGATTGAAATTACTGAGGTAATTTTTAAGATGCATATATGTGAGGTATATTTCCCCTCCGTAGGGGAGGAAGCCCATTGCTGTGGGTGGATGAGTAGGACAGGAGCACTAGGAGAATATAAGTTGAGATAAGAGGGGAAGCCATTTCAGAAGTGATGAAATGCCCTGAAGACTTTCTTTTTTTTTTGGGGGGGGGGGGAGACAATGGGCGAGTCTGTGAAGGTTAAGTGGTGCGGTGAGGGGTAGAAATATGCTTGGCAGACATTTATTGCAAGAGTTGGGTGGTGGTAAGTGTATATGAATATTTACTTGTGTAGCTTTATGCTGTGCTCCTTTAAGCTGTAGTTATGTAAGCAAAAATGAGGAGGGGGTGGAAGGGAATAAAGGTATGAATTGGAGATGGCTGGGGAATTAGGAGTGGAAGGGGATCAAACAAAGCTAGCAGGAAAACACTAGTGTGTCAGTTTGCATGAGCAGACAACTGTACAACAACAGGAGCAAAAAAAGTTTTTTTGTTGAATTGCTGTGCAGTTAATGTTTTTAAAAGCCAATATTGCATTTAAGAGCTCTCAGGATCAGCTGACCACCACCACATTGTACCCAGGACAGTTGCCCCTTTCACCCCGCCCTAGCTATGCTACTGGTTATAAATCGAGGTGGGAAGGGGTAATGATGAAACAGGGAAGGAGTCACAAAATAAGGAGCAAATAGGATTTGGATGCAGGTCCTTGAGAAAAAGAACCATAGTGTATGAAAAAAGTATTCTAAGAACTAAGCTAACAAGGAATGGAGAAAGGAGATGGGGATGACATTAAGTCAAGGTCATAGAAAGTAGCTGAGGTGGCTGGAATTAACTGGAGAAAATTAGCAGTGGGAACCCCAAGATAATGGGAACAAATAAGTGTTTTGGGAAAGGAGATATTGGGATGAGACCAAGTAGAACTTTGTTCTGCAGGTTAGAAACTTATTTCCATAAGAGTGTAGGCAAAAATACAGGGGTAGGAAGTGCAAGTGAAAACTACTGTGGTTGAGTTTTTAGTTAGAACAGAAACTGCCTTTACAAAGTGATAATTAGTAAGGTTTGTAAATAAATTAATACTGATACCAGTATAGCCGTTAAGCCGAAAGACAAAACAACCAGTATAGCTGTTAATGTTTTGGTTTGAGAAAAGTGCAGTAATGCATTTTTTTTTTGGGGGGGGGTGAACCATTGTCTACCATGGAGTGCATACTGGTCTGTTTTGTGCATACATGCGTGTTGCTTTCCATTGTTACACTGACGCAAGTAATACAAGGTTCTTTACCTGAGGAATGTTACTCTCGTACTACACAGCCTTTTGACCTTCCATTTTGCTTTTACGCTAATAGCACAGCTAAGCTCCATTTTAATGTATATTTCATCATTGCTGCAGTGAGCAGCAGAACCCATTAAGGCCTTTCTGAAAGTTTTCTTGAGACGACAAAGACCATTTTCCTCGTTTGAACTTTTTTTCGGAAATTATTTACGTCTATCCTTAGAACTAGCATGCGTAGTTGTGATGAAATAACTAAAGGAAGGCACATTTTTGGTAGTTTCTTGCGGATGAAGGATTTCAAGGATGCATGCCATGCAAGTCTTGAGTTTATATTGAAGGAGTGTTGAAGATGCATCCAGCTTTCATGTGAGACTCTTGGTGTGATTCTTGGCCTCTTTCTCAAACTTCTAGAATGAGTTGGAAATTCTGCATGTACTTGACTCTTCACAATATTACACTAGGAGAACAAATTAAGTCAGTAGTAGTCCCTCTTTTAGGGTGGAGGGGAAAGCATCAAAAACACCCAGCAGTCATTAAAAATACTAAATTATTGTTATTTTCTGCCATGACAAGTACAGTAAAGCTATGCAGGACACTATAAGATCGCAGACTACATGAACATGTACATCCGTAGCATATGTTGGACATTTTCTTCTGTAGAGGCACCATCTTAGAAGCTACCACATAGCTGTTGTCCTCACAGTTAAATTACTTGTTGGTACAGTTACCAAGTGGTAGGAGAGGTCGTGGC
The DNA here is from genome assembly GCF_019279795.1 of Protopterus annectens. Lineage (NCBI taxonomy): Eukaryota > Metazoa > Chordata > Ceratodontiformes > Protopteridae > Protopterus > Protopterus annectens. Next base: position 361,725,603 of record NC_056735.1, read on the forward strand.
CCTTGTTTGTTTTATGGGATCCTTTAAGGTGTTCCTCTCTGAAGAGTATATATAAACTAGCCATTGAAATCCAGCCAGAGATTAAAATGCAACTGTTAATAGTGACCTTCCCAGGAGAAAATGTTGCACTTGTATTGAGGTGCTTAATCATAAGCTATATCAAGGGAAGTCACCCATAGAAAAACTGCTGTGTTTGCATTCCTTAAGATGCTTGCACTTGTTTTTCATTGTAAATATTTTCTTTTTTCTCAGTTATCGCTGGGTTGTAATTGTATTATACAAGGGACGGTTTACTGCATGCTTACTTTCCTGTGAGGCCCGTATAGGCTTAAGAATGAAAGCTTTAAGGGAATTCACTCTACTAGACATAGATTGGAAAGCTGTAACTGTACCACAAGTGATCTGAGTTTGGTTACTGGCTTGGGTACTTGCAGAAGCTGGCTAAGGAGGATCATTGGAGTGAGCGGCCCCTGGAAAGGAGGCATGTCTGGCTTGCCACACATACGTTTACTTAGTGGATTCATACTCTGCATCCGAAAGGAGGAAACAGGCATGCAGAGAGATGCATCTTTTTAGGAGGCAGTAAATACAGACTGCTAAGGGGGTATGCTTACAAGGAGAGAGTGCATGTTTTGCCGTATGACCAGCAAGCTAGCATGCCTTACCCACCTTACTCCCTGAGGGCTAATAGGAATTCCTGAACAGGACCAGATGGGGCTTGTAGGGCCCTCTTAGAGTCTGTCTGTAAATTTCTGGCTGCCATTCCACCAGGACTGGGGAGCCATTGAGCAAAGCCCTGGTGGAGAAGGACAAAAAAAATAGAATTTAGCATCATTAGCTGAGCTGTGTGTGACGGCTTCTCATACCAAGATTTCGTGAAACGTCATAAATGTATGGTCCTTAACAGGGATAAGGGCATTTGATAAACTGTGTCTCAGCAATATGAGAGCATATGATATATGCACTTTTATGTTGTGCTTTATTTTACTCAGCTGTACTTTCTGCATGCAGCACTGTGTGGTGTATAAACATTGTTTTGATTTCTAGCATTGAAGGAACTTTGTAAGCAAGTGTATTTTAAATTTGCTTATGCTTTCTTTTGATGACAGGTTGTAATTCAGGGAAATGACGATATTGCTGGCAGAGCTATTGACCTTCTTAAAGAGATCTACACTAACCTTGGACCTAGACTGCAAGTTAATCAGGTAAAAATGCTTGAAGTGCAACATTTGTATAATCAGAAATAGATGTACACAGGGCTGTGAAACACTTGTGTACCTAGCAGCATTTTTGTTATTTCTCCATCATACAATACTTGGTGCAGTAGTAAATGCACAGATCATTCTGAATCATAGCTGTATAAGCAGAATTATAATAATCTTAATGTCATTAATTTAGCAGACTGAATATTGGTCTTGAGTAGTGTGTTTCAGAGCAAAAATTAGAAATAAATGGCATTATGTAACATTTTCACTTTACATATCAGGTTTTCTTTTTTAATCTTTGTCCATTTACTTGGGTTTGATATGGAGTTTTTTTTCATATGCTTACATATAATTGTAAAAGTATAGGTATGAAATGGAATGCTGAAGTTAAAGAATAGGCATTTATTTACTTTGAAGAGGTTCTTTAATCTGTCTTAAAACCCTTTATTGTTTGATTGGATATGACAGTTTGGCAGCTGGCCGAATTGAAAGCAGAGTAGTTTATCAAAGTAATTTTCTTGCTGGTATTTGAGGCCGTATTGCTTGAACTTTAATATGAAGTTTTATAAGTAGATGGCTGCAGTAGTGAAGCTTTATAATATTGAAAATGCGAATGGCAAGTAGGCAACTGACTCTACTACTGGAAGCAAATGTAATTTCCAGCAGCATAAAATGATGGGTATATGACCGATGAGCGATATTTTATTATTGTGATTTGTAAAAGGTGGTAATTTGAATAGGAGTTTAGAGAAATTAAGAGGAAGCCATATTCTAACTTCAGAATAAGAATGGTGATCAACATTAGATCACTGTTAACCGTTGTCTAAGCTGTATGGGTTCCACCTACTCAACTGTTACTGGCCAGCTTTTCAAAGCTGAAAGGTACCCTCCATGTGCTCTGATTGTCAGGGGCTCAAGGGGATCTTCATATAAAGGACAGAGTATGGAAAGCCCAGATATTTCTTTCTTTGGTGGGCCCATGAAAGTATAGATTGTTAGCAATCCTTCAAGTTTGAGAAAATAAGTACCCTGTTGGGAGGACCTTCCAATAATTTATTTATTTTGACAACAAAGAAATTTTTCTGTGAAAATGTTTTACTAGGAAGCAGATTTGAAATTGTGGAATAACTGTCCTTGTCAGGGGAAAATACTTTGTGAATGCTTGTGTGAACACCTGTGCAAAAAAGTCTCTCTCTTTTTTCCTATTAATTATGAACGTTTTAAGTAGGACTTTGTGGTTGTATTTATTAAATTACCTATTTTTGAGTGTCTTAAAAGTTTGACACCTTCAGACTCCACTTCTTTTTTTCAATGCTTCATCCACTGCTGAACCCATGGAGCAGTTACTAGTCTGTTTTTTCCTTCCCTTGACCACAAGAAGAAAAAATAGGGAGTCTTTAGGAGTCGGGCTGGCTCCAGTTGTGCCTCTTCCACTGATGAAGGACTCTGTCCAGTTTTGATTCCTCAGACCGCTCATCCTTTTCTCCTCGTCCTCCTGGTGTAGCACCTACAGCTACCAAGGATGAGTGTTTAAAAAAAGTCCTTTGCAGCTCTCTGATGCCTTCTGTGTGCAGAACTGTCATCGTCTTCGAGTCTAAGGCGCAAGTGTTTTATATAATATTTGGGATAAGTAGCCTGAGTCCTGGGAGATTGGACCTGCTTTGGGCTGGCCCTTTAAGGAATCTCACAGGAAAAGGAAAGAAAATGGTAAATTGTAGCTTCTGCTATGCTTCTATTTATTTTTTTGGAATTAGTTTTGTTGAAATTTGTTACGGAGTTCATGTCTGCTTCCATTTCTCTTGCTAAGAAAAGGGAGTTTTCTTCACTTTGACTCTGATATTCACTTTATAATAGCAGGATTTGGAGGGTTAGGTTTGCCTCACGATTTTCTTCTCAACCTGATGATTCTACTGAGAAAAGTTTCTTCAGAATTTCCTCCAGAAGACCGTTTTTTCTGAAACTTTAAACTGAGTTTTTTTTTTTTATTTTCCAGTGGGGTCAGAGTGAAATCTGTTCCTCGGTCAGCAACTGTTTATGCTACGTTTTTCTGCTGCAGAAATGGTGTCCTTGAAATGTCAGTGTTGCAGTATTTATAGCCAGTGGGATCTCATGGCAAGGATAGCCCTATGTCTGGCCAGTGTACCAAAGCCTTTAACTCTTAATAGGAGCATACATCAGATGTATGCTCCCTGCATCAGTGTAGGGCATAAAGGTTACATATGGATTCTGCAAACTTATGACTGCTTTTCTGCCAGGCTGAATGCTGTAGTTGAATTTCCATCTGAATGCTCTTCATTGTGTTGGTTATACTGGGCCTCTTTCAGTAAGTACCCTGCTGGAGTTCATTTTTTCTTTTACATAACATTTTTAGAGTTCATTTCATCCAAGAAAGAGAAATGTCAGTGTAGGAGGCAGATTACTCATAAAGATAATCATGCCAAGTGTAAGTTTTGCCTAGGCACTTCTCATGACCACGTTTAGTGCTCTATCAGGCTTTTGTGCCAAAGACAACTCACAGGCATTTGTCTTCACTTTACATTTATCTTGAGAACTCCTGTCTCAAGTTGTTGGCCCCAGTGTACCATGGCTGAATCCACCTTACAGCGCGGTACAGATGCTGCTTAAGAAAAAGGCCAAAAAGTCAAGGTCTGATACTGCTACTGTCCATCTTCCAGACCTCACCTCTTTTGAGGTGGATGATATGGTTCTGGCATTTATTGCCAAAGTAGTGTCCCTGTCGGAGGCTGGCATGGAACTGAATTCTCATATGTCTTCCAAGGCTTTGCAAATGTCTGCAGCAGATGTGGAGGGGGAAAGACGGTTGGTATTTGAGGGGCCGAGAGGGGATTTCCCAGATCTTAGTTAATGAGGAAGTTCCAATACCATAATTGAATCAGGGCAGGGTTCTGATCCACAGGAGAAACAAGACTAAGCATATTTTCCCCCATTCCGAAGGAACCTCAAAAGTAGTGGCTTACCCTCTGCCAAATGCCATTACCTTATGATTATGGATCTGATGCTATCCATTTCTTCATTCATCACCACAGGGTCTTGGATCCGAGGCTCTGGCTCCTCCCTCTCCCATAATACCCTGCTGCCCTATAATACCCAGATCTCATTTGCCGTGCTTCCTGTGCAGCAGTGTGTCCTCTGGCTGGTTAAGTAAAAATGTTCATAGGTTCATAGGTTTATACTAGGCTATCTGCCCTAAGGCATTTATAAGCCTAGCCCAAATTTTTGTGGCTTACGCCACCCCTTATATGAAAAAATACTGTGCCCATTAGTTTGTTGTGCCTCTGTCCAGCAGTGACACAGAGATGATTCCCGGGGTAAACCTACGATCTCCCATCCACAGGTCTAGATTTCTCTTGAACAGAGTCAGCGAGGTGCTCTGCCTCACATGGACCGGGATTTTATTCCACAGCATAGGGAGTCTCTGAGTGATAAATCTATCCCTCCAGCACGTCCTATTTATATCCGTTCTAAGGTTTAAGTCGCTTGCTCTAGTGGTTTTGGTGGATTTGGATTTTTTGAGGTGGAGCATGTCCATTAATTCCGGGTTGGACATGGCCTTGTATGTCAGGCACATGTCACCTCTGAGCAGACGGTATGCAACTGAATAGAGCTGGAGTTTCTTCAATCTGGCAGCATATGACAGATTTTGGAGTCCCTTTATCCTTTTGGTGAGGAACTTTTGGGGTCTCTCCAATTGCTGCAGATGTCGGGTGAGATACATCCCGAATGGGGCATTGTACTCTATCATTGGTCTGATAAGTGAAGAGTACAGGGGAACAATGACCTCACTAGATCTGGATGTGAATCCCTTCATGATCAGGTGGGCAATGTAGAAGGTCTTTCTAACCACTTTAGCAATGTGAGTGTCAAAAGAAAGGCCACTGTCAACCTGGGTCCCCAGGTCCCTGATAACCTCTTCTGTGCTTAGTGGATTGCCACCTATATGGTAGCTTGGGGTTACCTTGTTTTTCCCGAAGGGTATGACTATACATTTTTGGCGTTTAACTTCAGGCCATGGCTCTGGCACCAGCTATCTGTTTCCGTGAGTCCCTTCTGAAGGATATCCGTGTCTGATGCACTTTCCACTATGGTGCCCAGTTTGCAGTCGTCTGCAAACTTTATCAGCCAAAGTCCTCCTATGTTGGCCTGTACTTCTGAGAAGTAGATGCCAAACAATAGGGGGCCAAGGACCGAGCCCTGTGGGACACCACTTGTGACTGGCTTGGAGTCTGACACAGCGCCAGCAACTCTAACCCTGTGGGTTCTGTCCTTAAGCCAGTTTGCAACCCATCTTGTGACATATGGGTTTACATTTAAGCTGGTAAGTTTTTCTACAATACCCGAGTGGGGTATTGTGTCGAAAGCCTTTGCAAGGTCAAGGTAGGCTATTTATTTTTCTCGTGTCTAGAATAGTTTTTTTCTTACTAGAGTAGTTTAGACTAGTTCTGGCTGTTTGCACGGGTCCCCCGGATCTCCACCTGATGTCTCCTTTGGAGACATCCTTGAGCTCCACAAACAAAAGGGCAGATGGTCTAGAGGGACTTGTGTCCTATTTTGGAACTCTGTGAACACAGTCTTTCAGTGAAGAAATCAAAGTTCCAGATGGTCACTCCTCAGTCCATTCTGTCACTTTTACACAAACAATTGGATGTGCTCTGTGGACACGTACTATCACATCAAAATAGACAGGCGTTCCAGGAGACATCTTCGCTTCCGGCTGGGAGCCAATCATTACCAGTTCAGTGCCCTGCCCTTTGCTCTCTCACCACAGCCTCCCGGGTGTTTACCAAATTCATGGCAATGGGTAGTGGCTCACCTGCAGCTGTAGGCGTTCCAGGTCTTCCCCTATCTCCATGATTGGCTTCTCACGGCACCTTCGAGGCTTCGACTGGTTCAGGCGATTCAGTATGTTCTCTGCCTCTTTCATCAGCTGGAGATAATAGTCAACCTTGCGAAATCCATTGTGATTCCCACTCAGCAGTTGGCGTTCATAGGAGTTCAGTTTCAGCGATTGCATCTTTACCTCTGCACAGAGTTCAGTTGATACGAGATCAGGTCACACAGATATTGTACCTGTTGCACCCCCCCGGTTCAGTTAGTTCTTCGGGCTCTCTGAGCCATGCCCTTGGCCATTCTTGTTCCTCTGGCCAGGTACCACATGCATGTGTTACAGTGGAGTTTAACTGTCCAGTGGCTAGCTCTGCTTCATCCTCTATGACCATAAGACTGACACCTGTGTGTAGATGTCACCTCCAGTGGTGGCTTCAGTTGCAGGAATCTCTCTCTAGGCAGGCTCTTCTCTCTCTCCCTCCTCGCACAGCCACAGTGAATATGGATGCCTCCCTGCTGGGGGGGGGGGCGGGGGCATTTTCGGGGGAAGACTGTACAAGGCATGTGGTCCCCAGTAGAGACCAAGTTGCATAGAAACGTTCTAGAGATGAGGGCAGTGATGTTGCAAACCTTCCAAGACTGCCCCTCCCTCTTGGGACGATTGATTGCAATTCAGACAGACAACATAGTAGTCGTCTGGTATATCAACAAATGGGGGGGGGTAGCGCATTTTTACCCATTGTGCAGAGAGGCCATGAGAGTGTAAGAATGAGCCATGTCTTCAGGCCACTTTCTTATTGGAACCTACATACCCAGAGATTTCCAGCGTGTTGGCGGACAGGTTGAGCAGATCTACCTTGAGTCCTCATGAGTGGTCCCTCAATCCTTCAGTGATGAGTCAGATTTTCGATCATTGGGGTCAGCCATGCTGTGACCTTTTTGCTTCCCTAGTCAACCACAAATACAGCAGGTATTTTGCCCCGATTCCCCTCCCCCCTCAGGGGGAGTCACTCAGGGATGCTTTAGTCCACGATTAACCTCTGGGTCTCATTTACGCATACCCTCGTATTCCCTTAATACCTAAGGTTCTGCAGAAAGCACAACACCTGAGGACATCCATTATCCTTATTGCCCCTGTCTGGCCATGTCAGACGTGGTTTCCCTTTGTCAGATCTCATCTGAAGTGTCCGCCATGGATACTGGATCCCCATAAGGATCTGATTTCCCATCCATCTGGGCTTCCTCTCCCAGATGTTTGGACCCTATGCCTAAACGCATGGTTTCACCAATTCCAGTGATCATTAAACTGTCCAGGCTAATATCCCCCATTAAGCGCATCATTCTGGCTACCCAAAAATCCTCTACTAGAGAAGTGTATAGAGGTAACTGGAAAAGGTTCTCGATCTGGGCCAGGAGCAGTAGTCTGGATCCCTTTTCTGCTTCAGTTTCAGATATACTTTTGTTGTCTTCCCTTTTCCAAGAGGGAGCAAGTTTTTTCACTATTAAGCTGCAGTTGGCAGCGATTTCCAGTTTTCACGAGAGCTCTGAATCCACCTTTTCACCTAGGCTTTGTAAGGCTTTTATGAAAGGGGTTTTCTGCTTAGGCCTCCATTTAAGGACCCCTTGTCTCTGTGGGACCACATGCTGGATGTCCTATTCCTATGTTGCAGTATTCTGCATATGGGATTACCCTTCTAGTCTCGCATGTGTACGGCCATTATCCAAAGCTTTCAGTCCTTCCTAGGTGCATGAGATGTCAAGTCTAGGCGAGAGTACATGGGCCACAAAAGTGAAGTCTGCATTCAGCGTCCCTCTGAACTTTCCAGCTGCCAGTCGTATGCCAGGTGTTCCTGCTTACGCTGACTACTGAATCAAGTTTCATGCTAAGTACCCCATTGGGGATCGTTTCAGTTCTTCCTTTTGTATTGCTGCCTTTTCATGTCATCCAGAAAGGGTAAATGCCAGTGCAGCTGTCTGATCCCTCATAAAGATACCCATGGTAAGTGTTTGTTCTGTCTTGGGCAGTTGCACGATTATAAGGCCTGCCCTATTTGCCAGGTGTTCGTTCTGAAAACATTGCACAGTCATTTGCATGCGCTCAATTTGTACTTAGAGAACCAACGTCTTAAGCAACATCCAAAAAAAAAGGCCAAATCTTTACGGCCTGTAACACCTGCTGAGCTTCTTTCAGCCAATCCACAGCCTGTGGCTGACATCGGCCTGGCTTTAGGATCTGGACCCATATCTGCCACATTGGATGTCGCGGGTACCTCTGAGGAAGCCGTACTACCAGTGAGCGAGAGCATTTCCTCAGAGGCTATTCTGGCAATCGCTTTGGACACCGGAGGGGGGGGGCCTACATGTTCAGGGGAGCCTTCCGATTCCCTCCCTCAGACATTGATGCCCTTTCCTAAACAGACACCCGTTGGGACTCTCAAGAGGAGAGAAAAAAGGAAGCATGTTTCTCATCCAGCAGAAAGTTTTCAAGACTGGCAGGCCTTTAGCCAAAGCCTTTTCTCAGCTTTTTCATGGCTCTGATGCCTACATCAACTGCTCCTGCATCTTCTCCTCTCCTTAGTCCTAGGCCTCAACCTGCAAAGATAGTTACTAGAGAAGAGGACATCTGTTCAGATTCCTCAAATGATTCCCTGTCTTATAATTCACAACTCTCTTCTCCCTTGGGATGTCGATCCCCAGAGGAAGAATCTATAGACCCAGATTCCCATGTTGGACTTTACCTTCTCTGAAACTATTTCTAAAATGAAGGAACACTTCAAATGGGAATCCACAGATATGGCTGAAATGCAAAAGAGGTACTATGACCTCATTCAAATGGAAACACCTAGCCCTTCAGCCATTCCTCCTGTACTGCCTGCTTTTATCGATGCCTTTCGTCTGCATCTCTCAATCTGGACTCGCAACCTCCTGCTCCTCATAGAGCAGTCAGACTGTTGATTAAGTGCCCTCCTGCAGATCCAGCTACCATCTCTGCCTCCACAGACAAAGCTTCCAAACTCTTGACTACCACCACCATCCTTCCTGCTGACAAAGACAGTAAGACTATGGAAAGGCTAGGCAAAAAGATTTACACCTCCTCCCCTTTGGCATTTGGAGCTACTAATTACCAGACTCATATGGCAAAGTACGCCCCGTCTCTTCTAGACTCTGCCACCAAACTGTTGGCAGACATTGCAGACTCCTCTGCCATATCAGCTATGTCTTCTCTACTGGCCCTTTTCATCCCAAGTCACCAGGCATTCAATTAAATGTAGCTATGATGCTGCAGAATCCTCAGCAAGGTCAGCAGTTTCAGCTTCTGCACTTTGCAGATACTCCTGGCTGCACTTGCAACCCCTGCCAGATGATTTCAGAGCTAAGCTCAATCAAGCACCACTTGACAGTGCTGCCTTATTTGGCTCAAAAGTAGCAGATCTTTTCAAAGCCCTCCAACAAAAAGGTAAAAAGATGCAGGATCTTAAACATCTGCTAGTTTTTCCTATACCTAAATTTTACAGAAACTATCCTGTGAAAATGCAGTTACTCAGGAAACACTCAAGTCCTGTTCTTCAAACTAGACATAGGCAAGCAAGAAAGAGAAATCCTTAAGCTAGAGCACCTTCCTCCTCTAGTCAAAGGATGCCCTTTCAGGGCAGGTAGTGTCTGACTACCTGCCACTCCTGCCTCCCCCACCAGCTGCTTCCATCCCCGTCTGCTCACCTTTCCCATTTCCTTCCTGTTTGGAAATCAGGTCACTTCAGACAAGTGGGTCCTTTCCATCCTCCAAGATGATTACTTCCTGTCATGGATAACCTCTCCAGTAAGTCTAGGCAGGCCACGACCTCTTGCTCACCAACTGCCTCTCCTGCATCCATTACTACAATCCCTTTTAAGCTAGGGCACTATAGATAGAATTCCTCCATCCCAATTTGGAAAAAGGTTCTACTCAAAGGTTTTTTTGGTTCCCATAAAATAAGGGCCATGGAGACCCATCCTAGACCTTTCAAGGCTCAATCCTTTCTTAAAGGTGCCATTTTTTAAAATGCTGATCCTGCTAGCTCAACACATTCCCATAAGACCCACACACAGAAAATACTTAAGATTCTTAGTGAGCTCCTCACATTTACAGTGCTTTTCCTTGCCTTTTGTAATTTCACCCGCACCCAGAGTCTTCACCAAATGCCTGGCTCCGGTAATGGTCTTTTGCAGGACAAAAGGGATACACAGATTCCCATACCTGGATGGCATGCTTTTACAGGCTGCAGCCAAAAAACACTCCTAACACTTATCCAGTTCTTGGTGCATCTCCTACAGGCTCTTTGGTTCTAAATAAACTTCCCAAAGTCCAACCTCACACTAACCCAAGACATTGTGTTCTTAGGGTGCAGAATCTGTACAGACTTGATGGAGACATACCAGCAAATGTGAGTTATCTTACAGAACACGTGCAATGGATTCTACTCTCCCTCATCTGACTGCAAGGCAGTACTTCAAGCTTCTGGGTTACATGGCAGCTACCATTTTCATGTTACCCCTAGCTCGGTTACACATGAGAAAACTACAGTGGTACCTATGCTCTGTCTGGAAGCAGCACAACCACCCACTGGAACACATTGTGCCCTTGCTTCCATGCCTAAAACAAGAGATCTTATGGTGGTTGGCTCAGGTGAACCTCAGACCTGGACTCCCCCTCCAACCACCTCAACCTTCTCAGGTCATATATACAATCGCCTCAGTCCTGGGGTGGGGGGACACTCTCGGCCATCAAAAAGTTCAAGGCCTGTGGACATGCAGGCAGAAAACAAAATGAGGGAGAACGTCCTAGCCCTTTAGGCATTGACTCCTTTCCTTTGGAAGGGATCTCTCCTGATATACACAGACAGCACCAGAGTCCTGTGGTATATCAACAAACAAGGAGGGACCAAGTCCTACCTACTCAGCAGACTTTGCTGTACTAGTGTGAATAGCCAATTCACAGGGAATTATCCTGAACGCAACATACATTCTTCCTTTCCACAATTCCCAAGCAGATTTGTTGAGCAGAACCAGCACAAAGTCATTAATGGATGCTTCACATGGATATCTTCCTGTACATGGTCCACAGATGGGGGAGTACACCACAAATAGACCTGTTTGCCTCTGCAGCAACAGGCAACTTCCTGGATACTCTACCAGGACACCAGACCCACAGGCACTTCAACACATGCCTTCACTATCTCATGGAAGGGGAAATACGTTTATGCATCCCCCCTTCCCTCTGATTCAGAGAGTCCTGCTACGGATTCAACAGGACAATCTGAAAATCTTGCTCGTGACTCCCTACTGGCCCCGACAGCATTGGTTCCCCTTACTCCTACAATTGCCCAAGGGCAATCACTACAAGTTACCCATGGAGTGGACCTTCTCACACAGCACAAGGGATCTCTAATCCACCCATGGTGGCAGCTGCTGCACCTGACCCTGTGGCGGATAGGCTTCTGATCCCATACAGACACCTTTAAAAAGAGGATGTGCTCAGTGTCCTGCAGGAGGCCAGGAAACCTAACGCTAGAAAAATCTTAACTGTCTAAATGGAAAAGGTTTATTTTCTGGTGTCAAATTAAGCAGCTGGATCCACTTAACAGCGACATTCCCCTAGTGCTGTCTTACTTGAGTGAGTTGCTTCAGACTGGCTTGGCCTACTCCTCTATTAAGGCGCACCTGTCTGCTATTTCTGTATGCCTACCCATGGATCCCCCTTGGCATCCAGGCTCCCTTCGAAGCTGTTCCTCAAAGGGGTCCTATATCTCAAAAACCCCCCGCCCCCAGAAACATCCTTCTCGGAATCTCAAATATGTGCTGGATAAGCTTATGCTGCCACCCTTTGAGCCTGCTGATCAAACTTCCCTAAAGCTTTGCACCTGGAAGACTGTCCTAGTGGCTATCACTTCAGCCAGAAGGGTATCGGAGCTCCAGGCACTAATGGCTACCCCTTGCATTCTTGTCTTTCATAAAGACAGGATTACCCTCAGGACAAAGCCATCTTTCATGCCCAAGGTAGTCAATGACCTGTTTCTCAATCAGGCCATCCACTTACCTGTTTTTTATCCAAACCCACAAGGAAGAAGTGAAAGGATACTTCATTTCCTGGATGTTCACAGACAAATTAGATTCTACTTCCCCAACACTGTCTGTCAGAAAGACTGACCAACTTTTCATAACTTTCCACCCTAGAGCACTAGGGAAGGCTGTGTCCAAACAGACTATTTCAACTTGGATTTCCAAGGCCATTACCTTCTGTTACCAGCACTATGGTAAATCACTTCAGGGTACAGTAAGAGCCCACTCTACTAGAGCCATGGCATCCTCGGGGGCTTTCTTCAAGGGCCTGGACACCACCTCTCTCCTGGAGGCAGCCACCTGGTCTTCATTTGACACCTTCACCAAACACTGCAAACTAGACCACATCTCTAGGTCCAGGGTAGGGTTCGTTAAGGCTATCCTGCATGGGTTCCTGGAATTTACTTTCATACCAACCTCCCTTTCTCAGTGAGCTTTGGCACTCGCCCATATGCAGAATACTGCAACATAGGAATAGAAGGAGATAGAAAAGTTGTGTAAGAACTTACCATAACCATAGATCTTCTTTCTTCCATGTTGCAGTATTCCTACCCTCCCTCCTTCCCCTCTTTATCAGCTATGTTTCCCTCTCTGGATGGCAATGACTTGGCATTGCCCTATTAGGACTGGCCCCGACTGAGACCTTCAGTTCTGAGGGCTGGTGCATGCTGATGTCACTTTTATGGCCCACATACTCTCGCCTAGACTTGACATGTCGCGCACCTAGGAGGGATTAAATGCTTTTGGATACTGGCCATACGTACGGGAGACTAGAAGGGTAAACCCATATGCAGAATACTGCAACATGGAAGAGAAGGACATCTATGGTTATGGTAAGTTCTTACACAACTTTTCTTTCTGCAGTCTTTGACTAGGAGTCCCTTTGAACTTGCTAGTTCCTGTGATCTCAAGTTTCTGTCTTGGAAGACAGCCCTTCTGGTGGCTGTTATTTCAGCTAGTAGGGTCTCAGAACTGCAAGCTGTCACCATTACTCCTTACTTGACTTTTCACAAGGACAGGTTTTCTCTGAGAACGAATCTCTCCTTGCCCAAGATTGCTTCCGAGTCCACCCTAAATCAGTGTATTCAGCTTCCAGTATTATTCCCCAACTATTCCAACAGAGTGGAGTATGTCCTTCATACCTTGGAATGTTCACTGACAGCTGTGGTTCTACTTGCATAGGACTGAAGATTTTTGTAAATCAGAGCAGTGTTTTGTGGCTGTTTCTGCTAACAGATGTGGCCTTCCAGTCTCTAATGTCACTATGTCTAAATGGATATCTAGCTGCATCTCTCTGGTCTACAGTCTTAACCACCTAGAGGTTCTAGCACTTGTCAGGGCCCATTCTGCTAGATTGGTGGCGACTTCTTCAGCCTTTGTAGCAAGGCTTTCTGTTGATGAAATCTGTGCTGTGGCCATTTGGGCTAATACTCGCACCTTTATATATCCCATTACAAGTTGGATTTGATTTCTAGAAGTAGGGCTTCTTTTAGCTCCACAGTGCTTCAACATGATATTTATTCCTTGAGGCCTCCCAGGAAATATGACAGCTGAGGACTCTAACAATGTGATGATGAATGAAGACCTGGATAACATCAGATAGGTATGTACTTAACATAACCTAGCATCTGTATTATCCTACGCCTTCATTCATCACATTTCCCACCTGCCATCCCCCTACTTGGTTCAATTGTTGAGGAAGTTGGAATGGTTTCCTTCCACCTTTGTAGGAGTAGCCTTCAGGATTATGTTGGCAAACTCTATCTGGGGATTAGAAGGCACCAGGACATTAAGGGATGAGGGAGGAGCCAGAGTCTCGGATCAGTCTGTTAAATGTTGCCGACTTGGATCCGATATCTGATCCAAGACCCTGTGGTGATGAATGAAGACATAACACATGCCAAGTTGTGGTAAGTGCATAACTTTCTCTGAGGAGGAGTCCTTAAGTCCTGACTCCCTTTAAAATAATTTGTCCTTCCATGTCACTGTTGTATTCTTAAGAGGGGATCTCCTGCCCACGTCTGACCAGCACACCAAAGCCTTTAGTAGTTACAGGCACTGTAAGTCACATGTATGCTCTCCACGCAAGTTGTAAGGCATAAAGCTGACCTACAGATGCACACATTCAGAACTTTGCCGCAAGTCCAAACACCATCACTGAATGTCAGTCTAAATGCCTTTCTTTTTTTGCTGGTTACCGAGTCGTTTTCAGGTAAGTGCCCAGTTGGGGTTTATCCTTAACTATCTTTATTTAGTGTTGGTTGATTTCATGTTATCCAGAAAGTGAACATGTGAGTGTGGGAGGCAGATTCCCTATAAAGACTGTCATGACCAGTGTCTCTTCTGTTTGGGTACTTCCATGACGACAAAGTGTTCTATCTGCCAAGATGTTCATCGTGTTTCACTGCTGCAGTCATTACACTTGGGTTATCCTACAGTCAGGCGGTCCCGCAGTCGGCCAGAGTTCCAAAGTCTTGGTCCGGTGTCGGTTGCTGTCTCCTCCTCCCTGACGTCAGTGCGTCAGGGGTATATAAGAAGCAGCCAACGCCATTTTCTTGCCACGCGGTGCCCGAAGCAAAAGTAGTTCGCAAGTGCCGGTCAGCCGACTCTTGAGAGATCAAATTCTATTTCGGAACCAAAGTCTTCAATAAAGCTAAGTACCCCGTTGGGGAAAATTTTTCTTGCCTCAGACCGATGTCAGTAAAAGCTAATAATTGTATTTCTTGTGGGAAGCAAATGCCTTATAAGGATTTTCATTCTTACTGTATTCCATGCCTAGGCCCAGATCACAACATCACTAGTCGGTTTTGTGCTAGATTTAACAAACGCACTGTTAAACGTCAGTTTGATTTTGCTCGCCATTACTTTAACTGAAGGTTTAATTATACAATGCCGTCGGAACAACCGACTGGAATGCACAAAAAACGCAAAGATAAAGATAAGGACTGGCATCCGAGGCCCAAAACTGATGATAAAGCCTCTTCTAGGCCAGTCTCCGGTTTGCCGGTTTTCAGTGAGGCGCTTTCGCAGCCCCTGACACCCGCTACCTCAGAACCACAGGCCACGACAGACTCCCACGTGGAGGTGCCTAGGCCTCTGGATAACTCACTGTGTTGGGCCAACGGAGACTAACCCTTCAGATGGGTCCGGAGCCGCTGAGTAGGCATCGGCTTCTGAGGGTGTTTTCAGGCCTACACAACTTACCATTGCAACTACAGCCAAGACTAAACCTGCATTAGAGACAAAGAAGCAAGTACAGCATTCACCTGGACAGGCCTCCATGCCTAAAAACAGATGCTCAAAATGGCCAAAGACTTGATAAATCTGATCAAGGGTTCCCATCCCCCTCCTGATAAAAGGCCTAGGCAGGATACAGATTATGATTCATCTGACCAGGTTTCTATATATTCTGATTCCTCTCCTCTTCAGACCAGGGATCTTCTTTACCCCCCTATGAGGACTCTGATGCTGAAGAATCAATTCCTTCAGCCTCTCCTCCTGAGAATTACTCTTTTGGGGAAACTTTACATACCATGAGGGAGCATTTCCATTGGGAAGGCCAGGATTACTCAGAATCCAAGAAAAGGCTCAGAGACTTTCTTTTATTGCCTCAGCACAGGCCCCTTGCTATTCCGCCTGTGTTGGACATTGTGGATGATGTGTTCTCTGCATGTAGTTTAAATCCTGATTCTTTACCCCCAGCTCCAGTCAAGCCAGACATGTACTACAGAGTCCCTGACTCTCACAAATTTCTTCATAAAAACCCTGTTGCTGACCCAGAAACTATTTCCCAGGGTCCCAAAGGGGTAAAGGCTTCCACGGCTAAAAATCCAGTTCCCTCTGATAGGGATTCTAGAGCATTAGACAGATGGGGGAAGAAAGTTTACACCTCTGCAACTTTAGCAGTGAGGGCCCTAAATTGCCATTTTCACATGCTTAAATATCAACAATATTTACCGTCTCAATTAAAACAGAAAATGAGTACAAATGCAGAACAACCTGATTATAAGGAAATGCAGGATTTATTGTATGCAGCTGAACAAGTGGGAAAGCATACTTTGCAATGTGGTTTTGATTCATTAGAAGCTTCTTGTAGAGCAGCAGTTACAGGATCTGTGATTCGAAGGCATGCTTGGTTGAAAGAACAAAGTTTACCAGATCATGTTAAGGCAAAATTATTGGATGCTCCTTTGCAGCAAGATAATTTATTTGGTATTAAGGCAGAAGAGGTATTAAAGAAAATGGAGGATAAGGCAAAATCTATGCAAACAGTGAAGGATTTCTTACAGGTACAGCCACCACGATTTAGCAGAAATTGGCCTACAAAAAATTGGTCCTTTCCAGTGTCAAGACAGGCCACAAAGAGGCAGAAACAGACACCCAAGAGGAAGATCTCAGCCACAAGGCTCTTACAGACCACGACAGTGGGGTGCTTCAACCCCAAAAGGCGGTGAGGACAAGTCACGACCTTACATGAAATGGTCCCAATCACTTCCCCCCTTCCAATGCCAATCTCTTCCCTTTTGGCAGCTCCCTTGGGGGGGGGGGGGGGGACTAGCACTTTTTTATCAAAACTGGCAAGCAATCACCCAAGACAAATGGGTGCTGAATATTGTGTCTCAAGGTTACAGGTTCCACTTTCGCACTTTACCAAGGCTAAAAGGAATGCCAGACCTGTCACAAAATCAATGGACAGAGGAATAAAAACAAATTACAGCCCTCATGGACTTGAGAGCTATTCAAAAAGTACCACCACAGGAAAAAGGACAAGGATTTTATTCAAGGCTCGTCCTGGTCCCCAGAAAGGACGAAGCCTGGAGACTCACTCTGGACCTTTCCACTCTAAATACTTGCCTGGATGTTCTGAAATTCAAAATGTTGACACTACAGCAGCTCCTTCCCATGTTGGGCAAGAAAGCTTGGCTTGTTACTTTGGACCTCAGAGGCATACCTGCATGTCCCTATCAGACAAAATAGCAGAAGATACCTCAGATTCATAGCTGGCTTAATGTACTACCTACTCTTTGCACTGCCCTTTGGCCTATCTGCTGCACCCTGGGTCTTTACCAAGTGCCTGGCACCAGTAATTGCATTTTGCAGACAAAAAGGAATTCAAGTATTTCCATATCTGGACGACTGCCTGATTCAAGCAGAGAGCAAGGACATTCTTCTAAAGCATCTGGCGTTCATAAAAAGATTAAGTTGCCTAGGGTACACAGTAAACGAAAAGAAATCAAAACTATTGCCCTCACAAGAGATAATATTCCTGGGTGCCAGCTTAAATACAATGGCCCAGATGGCTTATCTCACGCCAGACAAACAAGGACAACTGACTCAGTATTTTCAATTGATGGCAACAAAATCCTAACTCCCTGCAAGAAAAATTCTGCACGCCTTGGGATTCATGGGATCCTGCATACTAATTCCATATGCAAGACTGCATGTGAGGAAATTACAATGCACCTAAAAAGTGTTTGGTCTCAACACACTCACAGCTTGGAAACAGTAATACCACTAATTCCCTGCCTACAACAGGAGTTTTGATGGTGGGCACAGGCATGTCACCTCAACAAGAGTCAGCCTTTCACTCTTCCCACAGCCAGGCAGACTTTAACAACAGATGCTTCAGGTTACGCTTGGGGAGCACACATGGCAGGAAAATGTATTCAGGGCAAATGGACCACAGACCAAATGCATCTTCACTTCAATTAGAAAGAGATGTTGGCCGTACAAAATGCCCTTACAGCTTTCAAGGATCTTCTGCATCCAGGACAATTACTATTAAAGACAGACAACACCACAGTAATGTGGTACATAAACAAACAAGGGGGCACTCATTTTTACCCCCTATGCAGACAAGCCATGACCTTGTGGAACACAGCTCTAACCTATCAAGTTCATTTGCAAGCACAATTCCTGCCAGGGAAGAAAAACACACTGGCAGACGACTTAAGCAAAAACATCATGGATCCTCACGAGTGGAAATTAAATCCACAAGTCTTCAGCATGATAATGCAAAAATGGGGGTGCCCGGGCATAGATCTTTTTGCCTCACCACTGAATTACCAACTAGAAAAATTCTGCACAGGACTTGCACAAGCATGAAAAGTGGATGCTCTTTCGTTCAGCTGGAAAAGCCTAAATGTTTATGCCTTCCCACCTCTGCCTCTCCTTTCAAAGGTACTCCTAAAATCCAGACAAGAAAAAACACCAATTCTGATTGCTCCAGACTAACCACTCCAGCATTGGTACCCAATCTTAAAGAACTTAGCTCGAGGTCCGCCTTGGATTTTGCCTCAAATCCCATACCACCTGACTCAGCAAAACAATCAGATTCTGCACAGTCAGCTCAAAACCTTAAATCTGGCTGCATGGCAGATTCATTAGCCAAACAGACAACTTCTCTCTCTAAAGCTGTTACGGATGTCATTTTGGAGGCCAGGAGGCCTAGCACCAGGAAAGCTTATTCAGAAAAGTGGAAGAAATTCTGTGCCTGGAACCAGGTTCAAAACCTTGATCCTCTTGTCCCTAACATTCCTCACATACTACAATACTTAACTGAGATGCTGGTCAAAGGACTATCCTACTCATCCATTAAGATCCATGCTTCTGCCATCTCGGCTCATTACAACACAGATCCTCCTATTTTCTCTCACCCATTGCTAAAGCAGTACCTCAGAGGGGCTAAAAACATAAGACCGCCCCGGAGAGCACCAACACCAACTTGGGACCTCAGTTTCGTTTTGGAAAAGCTCACTTAGGCTCCTTTTGAGCCAGCCAATTCAGCAGAGTTAAAATATATGTAATGGAAAACTGCACTGCTTCTGGCAATAACCTCAGCACGAAGAGTTTCAGAACTGCAGGCACTAATGGCAGTGGAGCCTTTCATCATTTTCCACCAAGACAGGGTTTCTCTAAGAGCAAACCCTTCCTTTATGCCTAAGGTGGTATCCAATGTGGCTCTTAACCAAACTATTCACTTGCCAACATTTTATCCAAATCCCCAGAATAAAGGGGAGAGACTTCTACATTCCTTAGACATACACAGACAATTGCGCTTCTACTTGGACAAAATAAAAGCTTTCAGAAAAACTGAACAATTTTGTATCTATGCTGCAAGATCACAGGGCAAGGCTATTTCAAAGCAGACCATTTCAAAGTGGATAGGACACTGTATCCGGTTCTGCTACACACAGCACGGGAAACCTGTACCATCAAACATTAGGCCACATTCCACCAGGGCAACTGCTACTTCTACTGCCTACATTAGAGGAGTACCTACCAAAGACATTTTGGAAGCTGCAACTTGGAGTTCAGTGCACACCTTTACCAAGCATTACCACGTGCCTCTTTTATTCTAGATCCAGAGCTGGCTTTGCCACTGCAGTGCTGCAGGGCGTTACAGCCACACCAAATCCTCTCTAGAACCAGCCACCCTGACACAGCTTTGGGATTCAACCCAAGTGTAATGACTGCAGCAGTGAAACACTATGAACATAGTACAGTTTTGTATCTACCATAAATGTTAGTGTCTTCACTGCTGCAGTCCTGGTTACCCACCCACCATCCCCACTTTCTTAGCTGGGTCTTTTCTATGACTTTCTACACTATTATACCTATGTGGTGTATTTGCTGGTTGCTACAGGTTTTTTTTTATACCTTATATGTTTTGTAAGCAATATGTGTTGCCTATCTTTTTGGGGGCACCTGACATCTGGGGCAAGAAAAACTGAAGAAAATTGCATCGGCTGCGTCTTGTATACCCCTGACGCACTGGCGTCTGGGAGGAGGCGACAGCAACCGACGCTGGACCAAGACTTTGGAACTCTGGTCGACTGCAGGGACCGCCTGACAGGATAACCCAAGTGTAATGACTGCAGCAGTGAAGACACTCTAACATCTACATTTATGGTAGATACAAAACTGTACTTTTGTGCCCCTCAAAACCCTATGTAGTCCTTTTTCATCACCTATTTACCTTGAAAACCAGTGTCTTAAGCTTTTGGCTCAAGGTGCTCTGGCGTAGTCTTCCCATCTCGTGGGTCAGCCGTCGGCCTAGATAAAGAGCAAAACAATTAGGTTTGATTTGGCTGCTGTCCATCCTCCCCCAGACATGTCTCAAGGCTAGTGAAAGAGTGAAGGATCTCCAGTAGTTTAGGACTCCTCTGCTATGACCCCTTAGAAGTTCAGCATGGATCTGACTTCTCCTGTCCTTCGAGGCTTTAAAACAAGTCTGCTGCAGACATTGAGGTGGGACCTCAGCTGATTCTGTCCAAAGAATGTTCATAGATCTTAGTGAAGGAGGAGATCCCTGCTATGCTGAGTGTCGTCAATGGTCTGATACTCCCCAAGGTGTTTTTTGCAGATGTCCCACGGAAAAAGAAACAAAACTAAGCACATTTCCCTGCAGCTCAGGATCCCCAAGAAGAATGGCAGGATTTTACAGGTCTATGTTAGCTCACCGACCGCTTAAAAAAGCGAATGGTGATTAATCGACCCTATGTAAGCGAAAGCTTACAATCTCACTGTCAGAACAGCGATTTTTTTTCCTAGGGAAAACAAACAGCAATCCACACACAAACATTTAAAATCTTACACCTAACCCTACACTAAACTATACACAACTAAGTATCCACTTAGCTTAACCCAAACCCTAAGGTCCGTCACTATCGCACACTCCTCACCCGCTCCCTAACTCACCCTAACCCTCACGTCCACACAATCACACACTTTCCTGAACCCGACCTGTAACTTTCCACCACAGCGCTGAAAATACCGAAGCCACAGAAACGGACAACCAAATTCTTTCCTTAGGAAAAAATTTGTTTTTCTGTTGCTTCGATATTTTAAGCTTTCGCTGCATAGTGTTCGATATTAGAACATTCGAAGGTTTGCAACCTCTTGCAAAACAGTTGTAAACAACTTGGCTTGTTAAATGCTTTAAAGCCTCTTCAAGGGGTGTTTGTGCCCGCTCCTCTTAACAAGGGCCCTGGAGTTAATCTGAGGGTCAGGATTTTGGGGGAAGATGCTTTAGCCTTAATCCCTTCCAACTTTAACTATGATTTTAAGGAAGGGGATTCTATTAGCCCAGATTCCTAGTTGGAGGAACTCTCCTTTGGGGACACTTACCTTTATGGTGGAATTCTTTTAAGTGGGATTGCTGTCAAGTTTCTGATATCCAGAAAAGATATTAAGTTCCTCAATATGAAGTCTCCCAAGCTTTTTGCTGTTCCCAGAGTTCTGACTGCCCTCTTGATCTCTTTTCAGCGGGATATGTGGCCCTGATTCTCACCCCCAGCTCCCAAGAAACTTGACAGATTTTACAAATTGCATGATGAATGTAAATTTCAGTATAAATGCCTTTCATGCTGATCTATCTGACTCTTCTGACAAGCTCTCCAAGCTCTTGCCTTCTGCCAAGCTGCTTCCTTCAGGCAAGGATAGCAGGGCCATATAGAAGCTGGGCAAAAAGTTGTATACTGCTACCCCTTATCTTTTAGGGCCATTAGCTACCAGACTCGTATGAACAGATATATTTTGGCCCTCTTTTCTCATATTTCTCAGGTGATTGCTGATGATCTTGACACTGAGGGGAAGGCTATTGCCCTTTCCTTGTTGGGTTGTACCTCTCAAATTACCCGCTTCTCTTTTAAATGCCGATACGATGCATCTGCTGCTTCCTCCCAGAGCTGCTACATTTGGCTGTTATTCAGGCATTACTCTTGGGTTTGTCCTTACACTTTGTCTGATGGCATGAAGACCAAACTATTGGATGCTTCTTTGGATAATAAAACAATATTTTTGGTGCTGCTGACCTTTTCAAATCTCTCCAGGATAAGGGCAAAGCCTTGCAGTAGTTGAAACATATTTGATGATCTTCGTGTTTCACTGTTGCAGTCATCACACTTGGGTTATCTGCCTGCAGGTAGCCCTCAGTCAGCCCGAATACCAGAGTCTTGGGATTTCTGCGTCGGATGCTGTCACGTCTTCCATGACTTAATACAATCCTAGCAGCCCTTTCGTATGCCATCATCACATCAGTTCATCTTTTATTTAATTGAATAATTTTCTTATTTTAAGGAAATTATTCAGTTAAATAAAAGATGAATTGATGTGATGATGGAATATAAAAAGGCTGCTGAGATTGTATCAAGTTATTCCATTGAAGGTGTATAAGGTCGAGGTTCTAGGATGAGTGAACAAAGAAACGGGCAGCTACAGCAGTGCTCTGTGTTTTTTTGTTTGAGGAGAATTCCTAGCTCCATTTGGGGCATGTGTGGTTTGGTTTTTGTGCTGCGTCTTCCATGATGTCAGGTCATCAGGGGTATAAAACATGCAGCAGAAGCCATTACATCGGTCTTTCTTGCCGAGAAGGAGCCCGAAGCAGTTTGCAAGTGTCGGTCGGCTGCTACCTGAAATTTTCATTTTTCGAGTTTCAAACATTAAGTCTTCTAAAGCCAAGTACCCCGTTGGGGATTCTTTTTTTCTTGCTCTAACCGATGTCAGAACAAGTTAACAGTTGTCTTGCCTGTGGAAAGCAAATACCTCAGAGATTTTCATTCTTACTGTGACCTGTTTAGGCCAGACGACGACATCCCTGACTGTCGGTTTTGTGCCTTGTTTAATGCCGAACCATTCGTCATCAGGCTATTTTTGTAGCTAAATTCTTTTGCTCTTCTCCTTATTCCAAAATGGTGTTAAGCCATCCGACTACCGATCTTCTGAAAAGGCGCAAAAACAGAGACAGACAACATAGGTCAAAAACTGCCAACAGCACTTCAGTTAAGCTAGTCGTTAGTCTGTCAGTACTCTGAGACGCCTTTGCAGCCCCTGATGCCCGCTTTTACAGATTGCAGGCCTCTGCTGAAACCCATTCAGAATCCGGTATGCCGCGAGATGCTTCCTCGACTATGGAGTCTGCGGATGTCTCTACCTTGGGTCCGGAGCCGCTGTGCAGGCACCAGCTTCTGAGGGTGTATTCCGACCTACCGATATTGGAATTAAACCGACAACTTATTTTTTAACCAAAACTACAGAGTTTCTCAGGCCCAGAGTTCGCGCTACGCCTAGAAAACAGACATCCAAAGCGCATGGTCAAGCTCCCATGCCACAAAAACAAATGCTTAGAATGGCTGAAGACCTTATTACTGTAATTAGGGGAAGTCTGCCTTCCCCTTTTAAAAGACAAAGAATTTTATTTCCTTCTGATTCTACAGACCAGGAGTCCGATGACTCTGACCCTTCTGATTACCAGGACATACAATTATCTACCTATGAAGATTCAGATGCAGAGGAATCCATTCCCTCTGCCTCCCCTCCAGAGGATTTTTCTTTTGGTGAAACTTTGCATACCTTAAGAGAGCATTTCCGCTGAGAATGCCAAGACTGTCCTCAGTCCAAAAAGAGACTCGGGGAATTTCTAGATTTGCCTCAGCACAGGCCTCTAGCTGTACCCCCTGTCCTGGATATTGTACATGTATTCATGGAATCCAGTCTTACTCCTGACACTTTACCATCAGCTTCTAGAAAACCTGACCGGTACTACAAAGTACCCGACTCTCTCAAATTTTTCTTTAAGAATCCTACTGTGGATCCAGAGACCATTTCCGAGGGACCTAAAGGCATTAAGGCTACTACAACCAAAAACCCTTCCCCTTCAGACAAGGATTCTAGAGCTTTAGACAGATGGGGTAAGAAGGTATATACCTCTGCAACTCTTTCCATCAGGGCTTTGAATTGCCAGTTTCACATGAAGTACCGGCAACATATTATGGAACTAGTTAAACAAAAAATGGTGTTACTTCCAGATTGTGCAGAAAATAAAGATTTACAAGACTTAATGCATTCTGCAAACCAAGTTAGTAAACATACTCTGCAGTGTGGGTTTGATACCTTAGAAGCATCTTGCAGGGCTGCTCTTACTGGGTCTGTACTGAGAAGGCATGCTTGGCTGAAGGAACAAGTCTTGCCAGACCATGTCAAAGCAAAATTACTAGATGCTCCATTAAATCAGGATCGTTTGGCATAAAAGCAGAAGTTCTTAAGATGGAAGAAAAAGCTAAATCTATGCAAACTGTCAAAGATTTCTTACAGGTACAGCCACCTAGATTCAGTCGGCATTGGCTCCAAAAAACTGGTCCTTTCCAGTCCCTCTCAGGCCTTCTTACTCCATACTCAGGGGAAACTGACCCCCAAGACTACAGTCTCAGATTCTGCAGAGATCTAAACAATGGAGTGTTCCCACCTCAAAAATAGGGAGTGGTAAGCCACCCCCTTATGGAAAAAGTTCACAATGACTTTACAATTATCCTTCCCAGCCATGCCCAAGTACTTGCACCCCTAGGAGGAAAACCCACCCTTCATTCAAAAAACTGGATGTCCATTACTCAGAACTGATGGGTTCTAAACATTGTATCCCAGGGATACAGATTCTACTTCCACTCGCTGCCAACCCCAAGTGGGTTGCCAGACCTTCCTCCAAACCAGTGGGCAGAGTCTCAAAAGCAAGTACTTTTCCCTTTTCCATATCAGGGCTATTCAACCTGTTCCAGTAGAACAAAGGGGACAGGGTTTCTACTACAGACTGTTCCTGATGCCCAGAAAAGAAAGCTCTTGGCGCCCTATCCTGGATCTATCAATTCTCATTACCTTTCTGGTGGTTCCAAAATTCAGAATGCTTGCACTGCAACATCTTCCTATGCTAGCCAAGGATGCCTGGTTAGTCACCCTAGACTTAAAAGAAGCTTATCTGCACATCCCCATAAGAGTGTCTTGCAGGAAATATCTACGTTTCAGGGCAGGCTGTATGCACAATCATTTCTTTGCACTTCCTTTTGGCTTATCTACTGCCCCCAGAGTTTTCACAAAGTGCCTGGCTCCAACAGTTGCATACTTCAGGCAGAGAAATATTCAGATTTACCCATACTTGGACGATTTCCTCATTCAGGTGGACAGTCAGGAATTGCTACTTTAGCACCTGGCATTTGTAAAAAGACTTAACTTCACTGGGATACACCATCAACCAAAAGAAATCACAATTGATGCCTAGCCAACAAATTGTATTCCTGGGCGCAAACTTGAACACAACTTCCCAGATGGCATTCCTCACTCCAGAAAGGCAGGTCCATTTGACAAACTGTTCCATTCTAATGGCCACCAAAACCCAGCTGTCTGGAAGGAAAATACTGCAAGCCCTAGAGTTCATGGTCTCATGCATTCTGCTAATTCCACATGCAAGACTGCATATGGGGAAACTTCAGTGGTACTTAAGTCTCTGGTGTCAACATTCTCAGGACCTAGAAACAGTGATTTCCGTCATACCTTGTCTAAGGGCAGAGCTCCTTTGGTGGGCTGAGGCATGCAACCACAACAAGGGACTTCCTTTCACTCAACCCCTCGCAGCCCAAACCCTAACAACAGATGCATCAGACTATGCATTGGGGGGCACACATAGCAGGCAAATGCATTCAAGGCAAATGGAGCCCAGAACAAATTATCTTGCATGTCAATCAAAAAGAGATGCTAGCTGTACAGAATGTTCTGACAGCCTTCAAATATCTTATTCTCCCAGGACAGCTCGTGATAAAGACAGAGAACACCCTAGTTATGTGGTACATAAACAAGCAGGGGGAACACATTATTACACACACTGGCCCTGTGGAACACAGCCTTGAGCAACTAAGTGCACCTACAAGCTCAATTCCTACCAGGTAAGCAGAATTTACTGACAGACGACTTAAATCTACTGGACCCTCACGAGTGTAAACTGGAACCCAACTCATTCAAATGTCTAACCCAGAGGTGGGGAACACCGGAGGTTGCCCTTTTTGCCACCCCCAAAACCACCAATTGAGCAAATTTTGCACCAGGAACCCTCACAGCAGAGCCTGGAAGGTGGCTGCCCTATCCTTTACATGGGAAAACATCTCAGTTTTGCCTTTCCTCCTCTCAAAAGTACTACTCAATATCTAACAGGACAGGCCAAGAGCAATCCTTATTGCACCAGACTAACCACTCCAGCACTGGTACCCACTCCTACACAGTCTGACAGCAATGCCACCCTGGCACCTACATCAGACACCTTCCCTGCTGCCTCAGCAGGAGGGACCGCTTTTGCATCCTCAGCTGCAAACCCTAAACCTTGCAGCCTGGCTTATCCCCTGAATACACCACCAGCATCCCTCAGCAAACAGGTGCTGGACATCGTCCTTGAGTCCAGAAGGCCTAGTATTAGGAAATCCTATGCTTAAAAGTATAAAATACATTGTTCTTGAGTCAGTCTCAAGGAAAGGGCACAGCTGTGCCCACCTTACCTCAAATCCTTGATTACCTAGCAGAGCTGCTCCACAGAGGCCTACCCTTCTCATCCATTAAGATTCATGCCTCTGCATCGCTCATTATAATACTGAGCCACCTCTCTTTTCTCACCCTGTCATCAAACAGCTCCTGAGAGGAGCGAACTATATGCAAGGCTGCCTAGGAGAGCTTCCACCCTGGCCTGGGACCTTTACTTTGTACTGGAGAAGCTCACACTTCCCTTTTTTTGAACCTGCTGCTTCAGCAGTGTTAAAATTCCTCTCTTGGAAAACCATCTAACTTCTAGCTGTTACTTCAGCAAGAAGAGTGTCTGAGGTACAGGCACTAATGGCGGTGGAGCCCTTCATTATTTTCCATGCTGGCAGGGTTTCCCTCAGGACTAACCCATCCTTTATGCCCAAGGTGGTTTCCAGTGTGGCTTTAAACAAGCCATCCATTTGCCAACCGTTTTCCCTAATCCTGTGATTAAAGGGAAAAGGAACCTTCCTGCACTCCTTGGACATGCACAGACAGCTCAGGTTTTACCGTGACAGGACTAAGCCTTTCAGAAAATCTGACCAGCTGCTTTTCAGCTTTGCTACAGGGGCAGGGGGCAAGGCCATTTTGAAGCAAACCATTTCCAAATGGATAGCACACTGCATCCGTTTCTGCTACAAGCACCATGGAAAACCTACCCATTAGGGGATCAGAACTCATTCCACTAGAGCTACTTCAACCTCTACAACATTTCTCAGGGGTGTCCCTACCAGGGACATCCTGGAAGCTGAAACTTGGAGTTCTGTGCACACCTTCACCAAGCTTTACCTCTTACCTATTTTTTCTAAATCCAGAGCTGGATTTGCCACAGCAGTCTTAAAAGGCCTGCTAGCTAGCACTAACACTACATGACTGCATCCACCCTTCCTCAACTTTGGGAATCAACCCAAATGTGATAACTGCAACAGTGAAAGACGGAGAACATAGAACAGTTGTGTACACTTACCATAAATGTAGATGTTCAAGTGTATTCACTGTTGCAGTCCTGGTTTCCCTTCCTCCAGCCACCCCTGGCTTTCTCTATCCTTTCTACCTGTCCTCTTTATGGCCATCTTTTATGGCAGGGGTATTGACTTTTTACTGGAGGTGTTCCACACCATGTAATAGCTTCCCATTTTGGAGGCTCCTGATATCAGGAGCAAGAAAAACTGATGTAATGGCATCGGCTGCATGTTTTATACCCCTGACGTCATGGAAGAGGCGACAGCATCCGTCGCAGAAATCCTAAGACTCTGGTATTCGGGCTGACTGAGGGCTACCTGCAGGCAGATAACCCAAGTGTGATGACTGCAACAGTGAATACACTCTTAACATCTACATTTATGGTAAGTGTACACAGCTGTACTTTTCTTCTTTTCCAAAGTTTCATAGGCAAGGCATTACCTTTCCAAATATGCTTTTGTTTGCAGGCAGTCCTAGCCATCTTCCCAAAGATAAAAAGGTGTCCTGACGTGTGCCTCCTGCGTTGTCTTCTCAGGCTCCTACTACCCAGAAACCTTTTCAGGATGATCTGAGCTCTATTTGACACCTTGCGTCCCCTTTTCCTTTGGCCAGGTTACTTTCTTCCTTTGTCTTTGCCTGTCTCTTCTAAATTAATCACAACAGACTCGTGAGTTCTGTCGATTATTCACCAGGGGTATTTCACAGTTTGGAAATCCTTTCCTCCTTTTTGGGCATTTCTCAACCTCCTCTGTAACAACTTCCTTTTTCCCCTCCAGAAGTGCTTCATTCTTTGATTCAGGGCACCATTCAAGTTGTACTGCCTGCCCAGGTAGGTAGGCATTTTTATTTCAGAATATTTTTGGTACCCAGGAAGGGTGCACACTTTGAAACCAATTCTGGACCTTTCTCAGCTCAACAGCTTTCTCAAGATTGCTTACTTTCCGATGGTGGCTTTTCAAATCTCATTTCCCCTTCTTCCTCTGGCCTTTCTGGTCTCTGGATGTCAAGGATGCCTATCTTCGTATTCCCATCCATCCCCTTTTCAGGAAATGTTTGCATTTCCTTGTTTCTTCCTTGCATTTTCAATTCTCTGCTTTGCTCTTTGGCCTCTCTACTGCCCTAAGGGTATTCACCAAATGTATTGCTCCTGTTATTGCTTTTTGCCAGATGAGAGGGGTTCAGATATTTCCTTATCTGAATGATCTGCTTATTCAAGCATCTTTCACCTGAAGCTCTGATTCAAGATTGCATGTTTGCTGTTTCTCTTTTTTTAGAGTCTGGGGTTCACCATAAACTTTCACAAATCATCTGGGACTCCTCGGGATCATGTTGTTGGTTGCAGAATACAGACTATCCCTATGCTGGCATCTCTGCCCACCCCTAAGACCCTGTATCTTATTGCCTTTTTCCAGTCTCCTCTTTCTCTGGAGTCAGTCACAGCCAGGGACTTTCAGGGTCCTTGGATTCAAGGCTTCTTCCATTTCCATGCTTCCTCTGGCCAGGATCCTTATGCGAAAGCCTTCATTAGTACCTCAAGTCAATGTGGCTTCAGCAGCGCCACCTCACACACTTCCCGGTCCCCTTCCTTTCTTGTCTCAAGTTTGAGTTCACTGGTGAATTCATCAACTTTCTCTCAAGTTGCCTGAGGCTTCCTTTCCAGGTTGCAGTCATTGCTTTAGTGCTTTACAGATGGCTCAGACGTGAGATTGGGGGCCTCCTTCAGCTCTCTTAGGATTCAGGGTCTCTGGCATTGTCTTCAATGGTCAGACCTGGTCATTTTGAAGGAAATGAGGGCTTTCCTTCTAGCTCTTCAGGATTTTAATTTCATCTTTCATCTTAGGCCCCTCAAAGTTTTCACAGACAGTACCATAGTGATGTATGTCAACAATTAAGGTCGTACAAGGTCCTACCTTCTCTGAAGGCTAGGTCTTCACTTCTGGGATCTAGCTGTTCAGTATCAAGTGACTCTTCAAGTTGTTGACATTCAGAACACAATCTAGTGGCTGACTCTCTGAGCAGGTCCAACACACAAGCTCACAACTGGATGCTTCTCAGAGCTGTGTTCCTGCTCATTGTCCATTGATGGGGTATTCCTCGGGTAGATTTTTTTGTTTCCCTTCTGAGCAACCAGCTTCCTCTGTTCTATTCCGGGGTCCCAAGTCCTTTGGCTTGGAAAGTGGATACCTTCTCCCTTCCTTGGAAGGGGATGTTTCTGTACGCTTTCCCTCCCCTTCCTCTTTTTCAGAGAGTTTTGCACAAGATCAAACAGTACTCGCAAAATTTTGTGACTCCTTTTTGACCCAGACAGCATTGGGTTCCCCCTTCTTTCTCAGTTGGCCAGGGGCAAATCCCCACACGTTACCTCACTGGGTAGAACTTTTTCTCACAAGACTTAGGGGTCTCTTATCTGTCCTCACTTGTCTACTCTGACACTGTGGGTGAGTTTTGATCCCTTTTAGGGCACCTATTTTCTGTGGATGTGCTTCAGATCCTGCAGGAGGCCAGGAAATCATTTGTCCAAATGCGAAAGATTTTCTGTCTGGTGCCCCTCTTGCCCTCAGGAACCCCTATCTGCGGAGGTTCCTATGGTTCTCTTATTTGTGTGATCTGCTCCATGCTGGGTGGGCATATTCGTCAGTTAAAGCTGACCTGTCAGTAATTTCTGCTTGTCTGTCTAGTCTCCTCCTCTGGCCTCTAGATTTGAGGCCAGGCAATTTCTTAAAGTTGTCCTTCATGTCAGGCTTCACATGAAGCCTATTCTGCCTTCCTGGACCTCCGTTATTTTTCTTGAAAAATTGACTCTGGCTGCTTTTTAGCCTGTTTCAGCTTGTTTACAATATTAGGTTCATAGGTGTTTACTAGGTTAACGACCCTGGGACCTTTTTAACCCTTGCCATGCATCCCAAATCTCTCAATTTCTGGTACCCTTGCTAAGTGTAAGCAAGGGTTTGGGAGATGAAACATTTATAAGCAGGGACCTGGGAAATGAGCCATTTACAGGTTGCCTGTGTCCATTAAAGACATAGGTACCGACCCAGGGATGAATTTCCTGTTCCCCATCCAGTTGTCCAAGTTAAACTTGAATTGGGTTATGGAGGAACTCTGCTTTACATGGTTCACATGGATGGGGGCAGCATATTCCAGAGACTGGGTAATCTCTGGGATACATGCCTGTCTCTCCAGCAAGTCCTGTTTATATCACAAGCAAAGGTTAAGTCTTTAGAATGGGTAATTCTGGTGCTGTTTGTTTTGTGGATATGCCAGTGGTCTGTCAGTGCCCTGTATGTCAGTCATAGAGCTCCAGTCAACAGCCAGTAGGAGATATAATACAGTGATAGAGCCTTGAGGTGGTGTGCAAAGGACATTTTGCTTATGCCCTGTATTCTTTTAATGAGGAACCTCTGTGGATGTTCCATTTGTTGGATATGCCTGGTTGGGTACATACCAAAGGGGGCGTTGTATTCAATGATAGGTCTGAGGAGTGCAGAATATAGCGGAACAGTGACTACTTTGGACCTAGATGCCATACCTATGTTTACAAGTTGCACAGCATAGGCTGATTTCCTCACTACTGTAAACATGTGATTATCCAAGGCTAGATTGTCTGTGTGCCCCAAGTCCCTGACCAAGGGGTCAACTCTAAGTGGTGTGGTCAGCATGATAAGTTACTAGAGGTGGATGACTTCCCGAAGGATACTATTATGCATTTCTTGGCATTTAGTTTTAGTCCGTGGCTCTTGACGACAGTTTTTTGTCTGCATCTGCCCTTCTTAGGGAATATTTGTATTGGTGGTTGATTCAGTGATTGCTCCTAATTTACAATCTTCTGCAAATTTAGTCAGCCAGACACCATTGACATTGGTTTTAACTTCAGAGAAGTAAATGCCAAAAAGCCAAGGACCGATCCTGGAGGGACTCCACTTGTCTTATCTTTTTGTAGAGGTGGACTCCCCAATTCTTACTTCCTGGGTCCTGTCTCTGAGTCAGGTGGCTATCCACTGGGTGATGTACAGGTTTGTACCTAACCTCTTGAGTTTGTCAGCAATGCCCAAGTGGGGTATTGTGCCAAATGCCTTGGCCGGATCAAGGCAGGCTGTATGAACCATTTTGCCCTCATCCATTGCTTTGGTGACCTTCTCAAAGAAGTCCACCAGGTTGAGTAGGCATGACCTGACCTTGATAAAACCAAACTGTAGTGGGTCCAGTGTCTGGAGATATACTTTCTTTATTAATTATTTCCATGGCTTTCCATACAAGACTAATGAGACTTATGGGTCTGTAGTTTCCAGGGTCTGTAGATGTCCCACCTTTGTACTTGGAAAACTGTTCTTTTTGGCTCTCACTTCAGCCAACAAGGTGTCTGAATTTCAGGCTGGAATGACTGTTCTGCCTTTCCTAGTTTTCCACAGAGACACAGGAAATGTCTCCGTACTAATCCTACTTTTGTGCCCAAGGTGATCAGTGAGTTTATCCCTGAAGTCTATTCATTCCTTCCTTTTTTTCCTTCTCCGCAGTCTGCTAGTGAGAAGCTACTTCACAACTTGGATTTTTCATAGGCAGCTCAGATATGATTTGGATAAACTAAAATTATTAATTTTGAACATCAATTTGCTTCCATTCATCCCAGGTCTTTGGGTTTAGCTGTTTCTAAGCAAACCATATCTTCTTGGATTTCTAAAGCCATTTCTTTTTGTTACCCTTTTTGGTAAATGCCTTTCCTCTTCAGTAAACCTTCATTCTACCAGAGCTTTTGCTTCCTCTGGTGATTTTTTTTTCAAGAGGCTGAATTACCATTTCCATCCTTGATGCTGCTACTTGGTCTTCTGTCTATACCTTCGCTAAGATTTACAAGTTGGATGTTCTTGGGGTAGAGTTGGCTTTTCCAGGGCTATCCTGCATGGGCTTCTAGATGGCTTTTCAGTGCCTTCCTCCTTCCAAGTTTCCTGTTGAGCTGTTGTACTGTCCCTTTTCTAGGAATACTGCAGCAAGTGAATATGGAAGGACATAATACAGTTGTGTAAAATCTTACTAGAACAGTAGATGCTCTTCTCTTTACTGTTGTGATGTTCACTCCATTCCTCCTGCCCTAGCCTGTTTTTCTCATTACCCTCCTGGCCAAGGGGTTCTTTTTTCTCCTTTTGGATGCGCATTTTCTTCCTTGTCCCTAGGGGCATTCTGTTCCTCCTCAGGCTTTCAGTTCTGAATGTGTGCCCTGTGCTTTGCGCAGGGAGTGTACATATAACAACATATACTGTCCCCTGAAATAGTAAAGGCTTTGGTACTGGCCGGACGCTGGGCTATCTTTGGCAGGCTGTCCCTTTTGTTAGGAATACTGCAACAGTGAAGAGAGGGACATCTACTGTTACGGTAAGATTTAACTTAACTGTGCTTTCTTTGGGTGTACAAGTGGTTCATATGCTGGGAACATTTTAAGTGAGACTGCTCTCAAGTTTTGGACATCCACAGAAGGTGGTATGAGTTGCAGATGGACTCCCCTAAGCCTTTTACTGTTCTTATATTGGCTGCTCTGCTAGGTAACTTTTCAGCTGCTTCCTTTGTTCTTGATTCCCAGCTTTAAGAAGCGTAACATTTTTTATTAAGTGGCTGAGGCTTTCACGTTTTTTTTTTTTTACAAGTCTCCCTCTTCTGATACAGCTGTGGTCTCTGTCTTTGCAGATAAACCTTCCAGTCTTTTGCCGTATTCCAAGCTTCTTCCCTCTAACAAGGATAGTTGAGCTGTGGAGAGGCTGGGGAAGAAAATCTGTACTTCTACCACCCTTGCATTTCATGCCATAAATAATCAAACTTGCATGACCAGGCATATTTATCCATTTTTTTTCTCAACTTATTTTGTGTGTGTGATTGAGAGAGACCTGCCAGGTTCTAACGCTAAGTTCACTACTCTACTGTTTCTTTGCTGGGATCCACTTCTCAGGTAGCTTGCCACTCCAGGTGTAGCAACAATGTTGCGGACGCCCTCTAGAGATGCTGCTTCAGGTTCTGTAATGAGATGTTATTCTTGGCTTTGTCTTCAGGCTTTATGTGATGAAATTAGGGCTAAACTACTTAATGTTTCTTTGGATAAACATAATCTTTTTGGCACTGCAGTGGCTGATTTATTTAAGACTTTACAAGACTGAGGTAAGGTCATGAATGATTTTAAGTAAATTTTTCTTACTGCCATTCCTAAATTTCAGAGGAATTCTCCTGCGAAAACTGCTTTGTTCATAGGCAACCTTGTCAGGCCTCAAAAGGTAAGAAAGTTTTTAGGCATGTTATTTTGACATACCCCCCACGCATTGATGCCTGAACCTTAAAAGCCTCCTTTTCAGGATATGTCACTCCCCTACATAAAGGTGGAAACTCATATGACCTCTAACTTTCGCCCCATTTCTATACTTTCTCCTTTATCCAAAATACTTGAAAAGTGTGTACACATGCAATTACTCAAGCACCTTACTAACAACCTTCTGTCCCCCAGTCAACATGGTTTTTGCCCACAACACAGCACCACCACAGCCTTACTTTCCTTCACCGATACTGTCAAAAAAGCCTTAGATGCAGGTCACCCTACATCAGTAATCCTACTTGATTTATCTAAGGCGTTTGACAGTATCACATACTAAACTTTTCACCGAATTGACTAAGCTTGGCTGTGGCCCTACATCCCTCAACTGGTTTACATCATACCTTAAAAATAGACAACAATCTGTAAAGTGGCAAAATGCTCAATCCAATTACCTGTCCATTCTGGGTCCATTACTTTTCAACATCTTTATCAATGACCTCTACAAAGTCACACAACTAGGTAAAATGATCCAGTACACTGACGATTCAACTATAATCTCAACCTCAAACAACTTCTCCGACCTACTCTCAGCTACTCATAATGCCTTTACAGGTATTGAATCTTGGCTAAACAATTATCATTTTCTACTAAATGCCAAAAAAAAAAACTTCTATTTTCATCAAAAGCACCAGACATAGACTTCAAAAGTAATGCTAAAGACAAAACTGAAATAGTAAAATCTGCCAAACTACTGGGCATTACAATTGATGAACTCATCTTTGAAACGCACATCCTTAACACAATAAAGAAAACATACTTTAAACGTGGTAAACTCTATCGCCATAAGCTTTACATGGACAATCACACCAAAACAAAGCTAGCAAGCACCTTACTATTCCCAGCCTTACTCTTTAGTAGCACCATCTTTACTAACCTTCACTCCTCTCTCAGCAACAAGCTCCAGTCCTGCTACTGTAAAGTAGCAAAATTTTCCTTCGGAAAGCCAAACTGTTCACACCATTGCCAAGTAATAAATGAACTGAACTGATTGGATTTCCCTAATTATCTTTGCTATACCAAACTAATGCTAGCCCACAAACTAATTTATAAACCAAATGACTGTCCAGCACTGTCATCAATACTTCTAAGTTATGTCCCTGCACGCACCCTTAGATCCTCCAATAAATCACTTTAATATGTAACCAAGCCAAATAAAAGAGCTGGGCAATGCCTGTTCTCACATAGCATTGCTAAAAAATGGAACTCCCTACCCTCCCATATTACCCAAATAGACTGCATAAAGAAATTCAAAGTAACATTAAAAACATATCTACTTGACAATCATGAATGCCAATGTCAATCAATAAAACCACCATAAACCAGGGCTACTTAAATTGTAATCCAGCTCCATAATAAAAAAAAAATAAAAAAGCCTACCCTGATAGTATTAGCTCTATCACTGCTATCTTCTACCACCATGAGTTTTACTTTTGTCATGTCATGAGATATCAAAGGAAACACATCAGTTTCCTTGTACTACAATACCAATGGCTACCTAAGGTTTTTAATTCACATTAAGTTGTACTTTGTATATAAATGTTTTTAACTTCTTTTTATTCATACTATATCTGTAAAACCTTAAACCTCTGCTTATTGCTATTTATTTGTATAAAGTTTTTTACTTTACTTATTTTACTTTTATTGTTAATTGCGGAGCTTTTCTCCCCGGGTCTCCACTGAAAATGGGTCCCCAACCCAGTGGACTTTCCCGGTCAACAAATGTCAATAAATAAATAAATGATAAAATGTATGCCTTCATCTGATATTCTGCCGTCCTTTCCCCTAGGCCAGGTTCCCTTATCTCTCAGACTTTCTCTATCACTCCCTGTTTGGTACCAGATTACTTCAGTCTCTTGGGTTCCGTCTGTCATTCAAAGCTACTTTATGCTCTGGAAATCTCTTCCCCCTTTTTGGGCATTCCTGAATCTTCTTTACACAAAGATCTGCATATTTCAGGTGTACTGCAGGGTTTGCTGGATCAAGAAACCATTCACCCCATTCCAGAGGTCCTAAGGTGTACAGGGTTTTATTCCAGGATGTTTCTGGCAAATAAAGGAGGGTTTCTGGAGGCCTGTTCTTGAGCTTTCCTTTTTGAATACTTCTCAAGGTACCCATCTTTGAGACGTTTTCCTTCCAGAAACTGTTTCCTCCCTTGCTACTTCAGGCCTTTTAGGTCTCCTTTTGATCTAGAGACACCAATCTTAATATTATTCACCCTGCCTTCAGGCAGGTTTTTTTTTTCTGTTTTCTCCCTCTCATTTTCAGTTCTCTGCTTTGCCCTTTGATCTTTCCACAGCCCCAAGGGAATTCATCAAGTGCCTTGCTCCATTCAGCTTTCTGCAGGCTTCATGGAGTACAGATATTTCTCTGTTTGGACAACCTGCTTCTTTGACCTCCATCTCCTTCCAGGCTGTTGCAGGACCTGCACTTTACCAAGCTCCTTTTGCACAGTCTGGGTTTCATCATGAATCTCCAGAAGTCTGTCCTGTCCCCCACATTTTTTTCTGGGGTTCAGGATTCAAACTGTTTCAGTGCTGATGTCGGTCTGCTCCCAAGGTTCTGTCTCTAACAGCCTACTTTCCAGTCTTTGCTTCCTGTGCATCTCATGACTGTCACAGTTTGCGAGGGCTCTTGAGTTTCATGCCCTCAACCTTCCACATGCTTCCTTTTGCCAAGCTTCATATAAGGATGCTACAGTGGTACCTGTGGTCAGTGTGGCTTCAGCACTGCCACACTCTGGAGTTTCCAGTTACCTTGCTCCCTTGTCTCCAACTCTGGCTTGAATGGTGGATTCAGTACATATCTCTCAACCCAGTTGTCCCTTTCCAGTCTCCTGCTCCATCTCAGGAACTGTGTACAGATGCTTCAAATCAGTGATGGGGGTCTGCTTCTGTCAGGCTGAGGGTTCAGTGTCTCTGGACCCCTCAGTGTCTGAATTGCATCAACGTGAGAGATGCAGGCACTTATCTTTGCTGTCAAGCCCTTTTGCTTTCTTTTGTCTCCAGCCCCTTTAAAGGTCTATACAGACAGTATCACCGTTATGCGGTACATCGGTAAGTAGGGGATAAAAGGTCTTCTCATCTTTGCAGACTAGTCCTTCAGGCCTGAGATCTAGCAATCCCAACTGCAAGTTTTTTTCAGGCGGTTTACCTTCCTTAGGAACAAAACCTGGGGCAGCATGCTTCACAGAGGTGTTTCTGGACATAGTTCATCGGTAATCAGTGGGGTATTCCTCAAGTGAATCTTTTTTGCCTCCCTTCTGAACAGACAGCTCCCTTGCTTCTGTTCTAGAACTCAAGTCCTTCGGCTTGGAAGGTGAATGCCATGTAGTCTTGGAAGGAGATGTTGTTTTATGCCTTGCTGTCCTCTCTTCCTGCAAGGGTCTTGCACAAGATCAAAAAAGACTCTCCAGGAATCTTGTTGGTGACTGTCTTTTGGACCACATACCACTAGTTCCCTCATC
Source organism: Protopterus annectens (assembly GCF_019279795.1). Classification (NCBI taxonomy): domain Eukaryota; kingdom Metazoa; phylum Chordata; order Ceratodontiformes; family Protopteridae; genus Protopterus; species Protopterus annectens. Next base: position 361,762,855 of record NC_056735.1, read on the forward strand.
CTCTGTCATCTGGCCAGTGGCAGTCATGAGTTACCTCACCAAGTGGATCTTCTCACACAAGACAATGGGTCTCTCTCTCACCCTCATCTGTCCACATTTCAGTTGACACTTAAGGTATTTTTTTTTTCCTTTTCAACACCAGTTTTCTGATGACAATCTTAGAGTTCTGCTTGTGGCCAGGAATCCTAGTACCCTGTTTGGTGCCTTAAGCTTCACCAAGATCCCTTTTCATTGGGGTCACTTTGCTTCTCTCTACTTGTGTGAACTGCTTCATGCTGGCTTGGCGTATTCTTCTGTTGAAGTCCACTTGTCCGTAATCTCTTCCTGTCCGCCTTACAATCCACCACTGGTGTCTCCTTTTAAGGTCAAACAGTTCCTGAAAGGCATCCTTCACATCACGCCCCCAGGAAAGCCTATCCATCTTTCTTGGGACCTTAATTTTTTTCTTCAGAAATTGACCTAGGCTTCTTTTGAGCTTGCCGCTGCTGTTTTGAAATATTGCACTTGGAAGACTGTTTTATTAGTTGCCCTCACCTCTGCCCAAGAGAGTTTTTGAACTCTAAGCCTTGATGTCTGTTCTCATTATTTATAGAGACATGATGTGCCTGTGTAATAATCATCCTCTTATGCCCACGGGTGGTCACTGAGTTGTCCCTTAGTCTGTTAAGCATCATTCCTTTTTTCTTTCTCCTTAATCTGATAGTGAGAAGGTTCTGTACACCTTGGATCTTCATAGAGATACTTGGACAAGACAGAGGCGATACACAAATCTGAGTAACTTTTTTAATTTCGTGCCAGAGATTGGGTTTGGCATGTTCTAAGTGAACCATCGCCTCAGTTTTGAAAGCCATTTCTTTCTGTTACTTTCATGGCAAACAGCTTTCTTTGTTTGGGCCCATTCTACCAGAACAGTGTCCTCCTTGGGGACATTCTTCAAGGGTTTGGTCACTATTTCCATCCTTTAAACTGCTACTTGATCTTGTGTGGACATCCAACTTGTAATGCTTAGTGAAGGTGTGATTTCCACAGCCTGGGTGAGTTTTGCCAAGACTGTCCTTCATGGGTTTGTGGAGGGTTCCTCTGTCATCTTCCTCCCATTCTTTACAGTAACTTTTGTACTCTCCCATAAGTTATGAATACTGCAACAATTATATGGAGGAACATATACAGTTATGTAAAATTTTTCCATAACAGTAGATGTTCTACTCTTCACTGTCGCAGGATTCAGTCCTTCCCTTCTGTCCCCTTTCTTCTTTTTCTTCCTTTTTTGTGTTTGGTTCATCATTTGCCCCTCTCCTTGGGTGTCTCTTTCCCTGGATGCAGAAGATGTTGTTTCTGCTGTTGTGGCTCTAGCTCTCCTGGTGCACTTCATTTCAATAGAAAACAGCTAAAAAGTCACCTCGCACCAAAGTCCCTCTGCCAGTAACCAAGTCTAAATCCAAAGAAATGCAGCAAGTAGGAGACACCAAGCTGAAACTATAAAAAATTTATTAAAACAATAAAATGCCAATAAAAGTGCACTGTTGAGTGCTTTCAAGCTCACAAGCCCTTCATCAGATAGTGCATAACAGACAACAGAGCTACTTAAAATACTCCGCAGCCAATCAGAGATCAGTATTTCACCCTCCTTTTTCTAAGGATGGGTTTTAAAGGAATTACAGCATTCAAGCCTGGGGGTTTATCAGCCCCAAGTCTAATTATCCATCTAGTTTCTGCACACTCCATATCATTAAAAATATTTCCCCCCTAACATTACTGTTAATGCTTTGTAATACCATAAAGAAAAATCTGTGCCCCATATTCACTTTAATATGCTGATATAAAGCATTATGTTCATTCTGTAGTCTAATATCCGAAATATGATGAAGTATCCTATTTTTCAACATACAATTAGTCTTTCCCACGTAATATGAATCACAGATCTGGCACACTGCTAAATGCACAAGATTCTTTGTTCTACAGTTAGCATAACCTTTAAAGAAATAATTCTGTCCTGTTCTAGGATGCTTGTAGATTTTCATTTTCAGAATGTATTGACAAGCTTTACAATGATAGCAATGAAAAGTGCCTGACTTCTTTATCTCAGAACCTCTCTTACCACTATTCTTAGGTTCATGACATACCATGTCCTTCAGATTCTTATTCCTTCTGAATGTCAAACTGGGTGCAACACCTATTACTTGTTTTATTTTCGTATCAGTATGTAGTACTTTCCAGTGCTGCTTCACTGTCACAAATGCTTCCCATATCACTACTATAGGTAAAAAAACAGGTTAACCTTGTTCCTGTCACCAGGAAACTGCTCTGACTCTAAACATTTTCCTCTCTGCCTACATTCCTATTGAGCCACGGTCTAGCTATACTACTTTTGGTTTTACTCAATTCTATTAAAGGCTCAAATTTCTTATACCTATAGCTCCTTGAACTTAGATTATCCTTAAATTTTTCAATTTCACCCTGGAAACTTATCACTGCACAACCTGGAAATCCTACACATCTGGGCTTTAACTATATTATCAAATGTGTGGCATGGATGCATGTTATCAAAGGGTAACAGACTGTTATGCCAACAGGTTTTCTTATATAAAGGTGTTGCTGTACTACCATCTTCATGTTTGGTCAAACGCACATCCAGGAAGTCTGTCTCTGAGTCAGAGCAACTGACTAAATCTAAAAAAAGTCAGAGCTCTTCTCTAGATATTCTACGAATGATCTTAACTCAATTTCTGTGCCTTCCCACAAGAAAAAGATATCCTCAACGAAACGGGTATAAAAACCCATTTTGCCCTGCCATACATGTGTCACATCAAAGATAGCTCCATCTTCCCAATGTGCTAATACTAAATTAGCATATGTATTAGCACAGGTTGTGCCCATGGCAACACCCTGTTTCTGTCGATAATAAGTACCTTGACATATAAATATATTGTATTCCAATACAATATTCAGAAGTTTGCTCGTCCTCTGAATAGTATCCTTTTCTAATTGCACTTTATTAATAAATTCTCAATGGCCAAAACGCCATATTGATTGTCAATAACAGTAAATAGGTCAACATCCAGTGTAACAAACATGTATTCCTTGTCCCTTATAGTGTCTAGGTGTGCCAAAAAAGCCGTTATAAAATGCGCGGTATCTTTTAATATCCTACCAAACAACAAATATCCAATGCAGTACAATCTATGTAGCAGGATATTGAAAGTCATTTTAAGGAGGAACATCATATTGATAGAATGGCTAACATAATTTGTGCAGCTGCCTCATATGATGCTAAACTACAACAAATTAAAACTAAACTTATCAGAGACTTTAATGACTTTGCCAGGGGCTATATTTTCATTTGGCCGAGAAACCGGATGAGAACGACAGCTAATGTAATTTCAGAGGCTAATAACAGGGAACCGGCACCTAATCAACAATTTGAAAAGGAACTTAGTGATGATGTGCATAAATCAGTTATATCTTCTAGTAGCTCGACGTCCAACTCAGACGCGATCACCAATGCAACAATTGCACCATCAAATGGGAATGGTGCAACACTATCACACTTGCAAGGTGAGTCAAGTTTGCTTCACTCAGTGCTCCGCAGGAACAGCAGCTAACACTGATGCAGTGTTTATAGCAACAGGGGAAAAGCCTAAGTCTTCATTTTCCACCAGCAGCAAAACTTTTCCTATGCTTCCGGTAGCAGTCAAGAAAAAGAATCCACGCAAACGGAGCATTTCGAATCACCACGAGCAGAAGAGACAGAATTTCGAACTGACTATGGGTGACTGTAATATTGTATACAGTTTATCTGATGTTGAACTTACACCAGATCAAAATTATGTTTTAAACAAAGGTTTAACTTTTGTTCCTGATAAGTCTGATTACAGTCAAGTAGTTTTGTATACATCGTGTTTTGCAAGGAATGCTATGCTAGGTTATATGTTTGCTGAAAGGAATGATGAAGACAGTGCCAGAGTTTTGAGAGAGTGATTTTATGCCAGTATTTAGTCCAGTAGTGATTACATTTATAAGGTTATGTGAACAGGATATAGAAACATATATTAAGGACAATAAAAATAAATAAATTCACAATTTAACTAAACAGAGACTAGCTCTTGAACAGTTATCTAAGGATGATAGAGTAGTCATAACACCAGCGGATAAGGGGGGCTCCATTGTTGTTATGAACAGAAGATGTCCTTCAAGGATGCATCTGCAGTCATAACATATGGGTTGTCCTGCCTCAGGCAGCCCTTCGGTCGGCCGGATTCCAAAGTCTGGGTCTGGCCTCGGCTGATGTCGCACTTTCCCCGACGTCAGAGCGTCTGGGGTATAAAAGCATCAGCCGACGCCATCTTCCTCGGTCTTTCTTGCCGCGCGGTGCCCGAAGCAGAAGCAGTTCACAAGTGCCGGTCGGCCAGCTCCTTTGATTCAGCTACCGAAGACTTCGAAAAAGCTAAGTACCCCGTTGGGGACTCTTTCTTGCCTCAGCCGATGTCAGATAAAGTAAATAATTGTTTAACTTGTGGGAAACAAATACCTCATAAGGATTTCCACTCTTACTGCCTCCCTTGCTTAGGCCTGGACCACGACGTCTCGGCCTGCTCTGCCTGTGCTTCCTTCAACCGCCGAACGCTTAGGCGTCAGTCGGAGTCTGCAGAGGAATATTTTGGGGCTGACTTTGCGTATAAAATGCCGTCCGAGACGCCGACTTCACATGTAGTTAAACGGAAGGACAAGGACCGACCCTCGCGGCCCGCGGTTTCGGCTGGAACCTCGGTCAGGCCTACCGCGAGTATCTCTGTTTCGGCTGAAACAGAGTCCTTGGTGCTTCCTGTTGCCGAAACCTTACAACCGACTACCTCGGCCTCGGAGGCTCCGGCCGAGTCTGTTATTGAACTACCTACGGAAATCGGTGTCCAGGACATGTCAGACACCATTCCTTTAGACAAGTCCACCCCTGCACGTGGTGCAGCCAGACCCCCTGCATCCATGTCCATTAAGGCCTTCTCTAGGGCTAAAGCTGCCAAACTTGCCAAAGCTTTGCCTCCCAAGTCTACCTCTCAGAGGCCTTCTACCAGCACTCGAATTCTCAGCCTAGCAGAGGATCTTATCTCCTTAATTAGAGGTTCTCAGCCTCACCCGGACAGGGGCTCTCTTCCACCTCCAGACAAAAGGCCCAGGGTTGAGCCCTCTGACCCCCACTCTTCAGATGAGTCTACGGATGAATCTGTGTTGTCAGAGCACCAGCAGGAGGCTTATTCGGCCTACGAGGATTCTGATGCTGAAGAATCTATTCCTTCAGCCTCCCCTCCTGAAGAGTTTTCTTTTGGTGAGACACTGCATTCTATGAGAGAACATTTCCAATGGCAGGGCCAGGAATTTTCTGATTCCAGAAAGATTAAGGACCTTTTTGCATTTACCCCAGCATAGGCCTTTGGCTATACCTCCTGTTTTGAATGTTATTGATGATGTGTAGTCTGATGCTAGTACAGCCCCTGATTCTCTCCCTCCGGCTCCTGCCATACCTGATAGGTACTACAGGGTCCCGGATTCTCATTTTCACCTGTACAAGGCCCACACTGCAGACCCAGAAACCATTTCACAGGGCCCAAAAGGGGTTGCAGCTGCTACTGCTAAAAATCCTTTACCTTCTGAAAGGGAATCTAGAGCTTTAGAGCGATGGGGAAAGAAAGTTTATACTTCTGCAACTCTTTCTATGAGGGCATTAAATTGTCAATTCCATATGATTCAGTACCAAGAGTATTTGTTAGATGAATTGCATAAGCAGCTTTCCTCCTCTGAGCCCCTTGACCGTAAATCTCTTCAGGATCTGGTACATAACTCACAGCAGGTTAGCAACCATTTTTGCAATGTGGTTATAATGCACTGGAAGCTTCATGTAGTTCAGCAATGACAGGGGCTGTTATACGAAGGCATGCCTGGTTGAAGGAACAATCTCTACCGGACCATGTTAAAGCTAAGCTCCTGGATGCTCCAATGGATAAACAAAAATGATTTGGTTCCATGGCCCAGGAGGTCTTAAAGAAGTTTGAAGAAAAGGCAAAATCTGTGCAAACAGTCAAGGACTTTCTGCAGGTACAACCACCGAGATTCAGCAGAAATTGGCCTACTAAGAATTGGTCCTTTCCGGACTCGGACAGATCACAGAGAGGCAGGATTAGGCGTACCAGAGGTAGAGGGCAAGCTAGAGGCCACTACAGAGGCCGTCAGTGGCAGCCACCCAGCCAGAGAGGTAGTGCAGGAACAGCAACAACAACTGCTACACCAGGACAAACACAATGACTTATTTTTGACTCCGCCAACCAGGGCTCAATTAGAAGCACCATTGGGCGGAAAGCTTTCTTTATTTTCAGAAAATTGGCATTACATTACAAGGGACTCATGGACACTGCAAATAATAGACAAAGGATACAGGTTCCATTTCCACACATTGCCAAAAAGAAAAGGAATGCCAGACCTGCCACCAAATCAGAGGGCGGAGGCTTTGAAACAAATCACCAAATTACTGCAAATGAAAGCCATAGAGAAGGTTCCTCTCTCAGGACAAGGCCAAGGATGTCCTTCAAGAATGCAACTGCAGTCATAACATGTGGGTTGTCCTGCCTCAGGCAGCCCTCGGTCGGCTGGATTCCAAAGTCTGGGTCCGACGTCGGCTGATGTCGCATTTCTCTCCAACGTCAGAGCGGCTGGAGTACATAAGCATCAGCTGACGCCATTTTCTTCAGTCTTTCTTGCCGCGCGGTGCCAGAAGCAGAAGCAGTTCGCAAGTGCCGGTCGGTCAGCTCCTGTATTCTACGATACCGAAGTCATCAAAAAAGCTAAGTACCCCGTTGGGGACCTTTTCTTGCCTCAGCCGATGTCAGAAATTACTGAAAAAGTTAACAATTGTCTTTTTTGTGGTAAACAAATACCTCATAAGGATTTCCACTCTTACTGCCTCCCTTGCCTGGGCCCAGACCACGACGTCTTGGCCTGTGTAGCCTGTGCTCGCTTCAAGCGCACTCTCAGGCACCGGGCGGAGTTCGCTGAAGATTTTTTCGGCGATAAATTTGCTTTCTTCCGACATCGCAAACTCCCAAAAAGCGAAAAGACCGAGACCGACATCCTCGGCCCGCGTCTACCACTGACTCCACGCCAAAACCTAGCGCGAGTGCTCCGGTTCCATCTGAGACTGTCTCCACCGCTCCGAACCGAAGACACCGCATTACCGACGACTCCGATTCCAGACATTCCTCCGCCAGTTATAGATTTTCCTCCGGATACCGAAACCGAGGAAATGCCCGAGACCATTGCTGTAGACAAGGTCACTCCTGCACGTGGAGCTGCCAGGCCTCCTATGGCCATCCTGAGAGAGAATCCCAGCCTCCTCCTGATAAAAGACCCCGGGTTGAACCCTCTGATCCTACTCCTTCAGATGAAGACTCTGAGGGCTCTGTCCACTCTGATAGCCAGGAAGAAATCTTCCAGACCTATGAGGACTCGGATGCAGAAGATTCCATCCCTTCGGCCTCCCCTCCTGAGGATATTTCTTTTGGGGAAGTTCTGCACACCATGAGGGAACATTTCAAGTGGCAAGGTCAGGAATATTCTGATTCTAGGAAACGCCTTAGGACTTTCCTTAAGAAACCTCAGCACAGGCCCTTAGCTATTCCTCCTGTACTTGATGTTCTGGATGATTTGTATTCTGACTCTAGTGCTACCCCTGATTCTCTTCCTCCTGCTCCAGCCAAGCCAGACAGGTATTACAGGGTCCCAGAAACTCATTCCCATTTATTCAGGGCCCATACTGCTGATTTGGAAACTATTTCACAGGGGCCTAAAGGAGTTTCAGCCTCCACCTCTAAAAATCCTTTGCCCTCTAACAGGGAAGCGAGGTCATTAGAGAGATGGGGCAAAAAGGTTTACACATCCACTACCTTATCTATGAGAGCTTTAAATTGCCTTTTTCATATGTTACAATATCAGGATTATCTCTTAGAAGATTTACAAAAAACATTAGCTTCTCCAGATCCTTTAGACAGGAAGACTTTGCAGGAAGCTGTACATAACACTCAGCCAAGTAAGCAGTCACTTTCTGCAGTGTGGATATGATGCACTGGAAGCTTCATGTAGGGCAGCTATGACAGGGGCAGTGACATGCTTGGTTAAAAGATCAGCCTTTACCAGATCATGTAAAAGCAAAACTTCTGGATGCACCTTTGGAAAAGAATAAGCTTTTTGGTGCAAATGCTAAGGATGTGTTAAAGACCATCGAAGAAAAAGCAAAATCAGTTCAGACTGTGAAAGATTTCCTCCAGGTTCAACCCCCCACATTCAGTAGGAATTGGCCTTCAAAAAACTGGTCCTTTCCTAATCCAGAAAAGTTTCAAAGGGGTAAGAACAGACGTGGCTGAGGAAGAGGCCAATACAGAGGCCCTTACAGGGGACGACAGTGGCAGCCAGGAAACCAAAGAAGTGACGCAGGGGTTTCACCTGCCCAACAACCACAAACTCAATGACTTTCCTCTACTACCGCCTACCAGGGAACAACTAGAAGCTCCCTTGGGAAATTATCTCTGTTTGCAGAAAACTGGCACAGACTGACAAAGGACAAATGGATTTTGGACATTATAGACCGAGGGTACAGGTTTCATTTTCATACCTGACCAAGAAAACAAGGCATGCCAAACCTACCACAAAATCAGAGGGCAGAGGCTATCAAGCAAATCACTCTGCTGACTCGAATGAAAGCAATAGAAAGAGTTCCACAACAAGACCAAGACCAGGGGTTTTACTCAAGACTGTTCCTTGTTCCAAGAAAGGAATCTCAATGGAGACCAATACTGGACTTGTCCGCATTAAACACCTTTCTCATAGTACCAAAGTTCAAAATGCTGACTCTACAGCAACTCCTTCCCATGCTGGGCAAGGAGTCGTGGCTGATTACTCTGGACCTCAAGGAGGCATACCTGCATGTCCCTATCAGACACAGCTGCAGAAGATACCTCAGATTTCTTGCAGGGCCAGAGCATTATCAATTCTCAGCATTGCCATTTGGCTTATCTACTGCGCCCAGAGTATTTACAAAATGCCTGGCTTCAGTAATTGCTCATTGCAGGCTCCAGGGTATACAAATTTACCCGTACCTGGACGACTGCCTCATACAAGCGGACGACAAATTGATGTTGACAAAAAACCTGGATTATGTCATACGATTACTTCAAGCTCTGGGATACACAGTCAACTTCCAAAAGTCAAGACTGCAGCCATCCCAGCAAATCATCTTCTTAGGAGCCAAACTAGACACAGCCTCTCAGATGGCTTACCTGACAGAAGACGAGCAAGAGAAGTTAACTCATTACTTCAAAGGTTTAGCAAAACTCACCCAGATGACTGCAAGGAGATTCCTACAGGCCCTGGGTTACATGGCATCCTGCATTCTACTGGTTCCATTAGCAAAACTGCACATGAGAAAGCTTCAATGGTACCTAAAAAGCATTTGGTCTCAACACAGCAACAACTTGGAGGCAATCATACCACTCATTCCATGCCTACAAAAGGAATTCCTATGGTGGGCCTCGGTGAGCCGGGAAAACACAGGTATGTCTTTCAAAAAACCACAGATAACAAAGGCCATGACTACAGACGCCTCAGACCTTGGATGGGGGGCGCACATGGAAGGCAGGTGTATACAAGGACAATGGTCTCCAAAGGAAACACATCTGCATATAAACCAAAAGGAAATGCTGGCAGTAATGCATGCCATCGAGGCTTTTCAACACCAACTCCAGCAAGGCCATTTAATGATACGGACAGACAACACCACTGTGATGTGGTACATAAACAAGCAGGGGGGCACCCACTCTTACCCCCTTTGCAGACTGACAATGCAGCTTTGGGAGAAATCACTGAGCCTAAACATCCAGTTACAATCCCAGTTTGTTCCAGGAAAGGACAATGTGTTGGCGGACAGCCTAAGCAGGAATGTGTCAGATCCACACGAGTGGAGGTTACATCCGAAGGCCTTCAGACAACTCACTTCGACATGGGGCAAGCCAGAAGTGGACCTATTTGCCTCTCACCTCAACCATCTTCTACCAAAATTTTGCACAAGGACATACCATCCAAAAGCTTGGAAAATAGATGCCCTCTCATTCAACTGGAACTCCCTAGCAATCTATGCTTTCCCACCTCTGCCACTGATGACCTCAGTATTACTAAAGATCAAAGCAGAGAAGCCCAAGGGAATCATAATAGCTCCGGATTGGCCAAGACAACACTGGTACCCACTACTACGGAGCATATGTCACACCAGGAGGCGGGCCCTCCCCCAGTGGCCTCTACTTTTGACTCAACACAATTTCGAAACACTGCATCCAAATCTTCAAACACTGCAGCTAACAGCCTGGGAGATCCCATAAATAACTTCAGCTTATCTCTCTCCAAGGAAGTTCAGCGGATACTAACAGAGGCTCGAAGACCATCCACCAGAAAGGTTTACTTGGCAAAGTGGAAAAGATTCAGCAATTGGAATACCAGCAAGGGACATGATGCATCATTGTTGAACATCCCACTCATCTTGGAATATTTGGCAGATATGTTAAAGAACGGCCTCTCATATTCTTCCATAAAGATACATGCATCTGCTATTTCAGCTAGATACAACACTGATCCTCCTGTTTTTTCTCACCCCTTACTAAGACAATTCCTCAGGGGAATCAAGAACATTAAGCCACCAAGAAAGGCCCCAGTGCCAGCCTGGGACCTCAATTTTGTCTTAGAAAAACTGACTCTACCTCCTTTTGAGCCAGCAGCTTCAGTTGACTTGCAATTTCTCTCATGGAAGACAGCTTTCCTGTTGGCAATTATCTCAGCAAGTAGGGTTTCGGAGCTACAGGCCCTAATGGCAATACCACCCTTTATTATTTTTCACATAGACAGGGTTTCATTAAGGACCAACCCTACTTTTATGCCAAAGGTGGTATCTAGGGTTTCTTTAAATCAAGCCATTCATCTGCCTGCTTTCTTCCCCAATCCTGAGAATAATGGGGAAAGACTTCTGCATACCTTGGGCATTCACAGACAACTTCGATACTACCTGGACAGAACCAAGGCCAGTAGGAAGTCTGAACAACTTTTTGTAGCTTACGCCCCTGCAGTCCAAGGAAAAGCAATTTCAAAACAGACTGTTTCTAAATGGATTGGACATTGCATCAGATTCTGTTATTCCTTTCATGGAAAGACTGTTCCAGCCAATATCAGACCACATTCCACCAGAGCTACAGCCACCTCTACAGCATTCTTAAGAGGGGTGCCTACCAAGGACATTCTAGAAGCTGCTACATGGAGCTCCGTGCATACATTCTCCAAACACTACAATCTCCCTCTATATTCCAGATCCAGAGCAGGCTTTGCTTCAGCAGTCCTGCAGGGTTTGATTGCCACACCATCTCTTTCCTAGAGCATACCTCCTCCCCCAGCTAAGCTATGGTATTCTACCCACATGTTATGACTGCAGTTGCATTCTTGAAGGACATAGTACAGTTTTGTACCTACCATAAATGTAGATGTCCGATAGACATGCAACTGCAGTCAAATTTTCCCTCCCTCCATACTCCTCTGTGCCTAGGGTCCACTCCTATCCCTTTTACTCTTAGCTGGGGATATCTGTTATGGTGTATTTGTTTTATTGCTCATTTATTTGTTTGGAATCCTGTTTTTGTCTTCCAATTTGATTACAGCCTTCCTTGGAGGGCACCTGGCATCTGGGGCAAGAAACACTGAAGAAAATGGCGTCGGCTGATGCTTATGTACTCCAGCCGCTCTGACGTCGGAGAGAAATGCAACATCAGCCGATGTCGGACCCAGACTTTGGAATCCGGCCGACCGAGGGCTGCCTGAGGCAGGACAACCCACATGTTATGACTGCAGTTGCATGTCTATCGGACATCTACATTTATGGTAGGTACAAAACTGTACTTTTTTATTCAAGGTTATTCCTTGTTCCAAGGAAAGAAAATCAATGGAGGCCTATTCTCGATCTGTCCGCACTGAACACTTACCTCATTGTGCCGAAATTCAAGATGCTGACCCTACAGCAGCTTCTTCCCATGCTGGGCAAGGAGTCTTGGCTGGTGACTCTAGATCTCAAGCAGGCATACCTGCATGTCCCCATTCGACAAAGTTGCAGAAGACACCTCAGATTTCTTGCAGGATCAGAGCATTATCCATTCTCAGCATTGCCCTTTGGCTTATCTACTGCGCCCAGAGTATTCACGAAATGCCTGGCATCAGTAATTGCACACTGCAGACTTCAGGGGATTCAAATCTACCCATCTCTGGACGACTGCTTGATACAAGCGGACAGCAAGACAAATTTGTTAAAGGGCTTGGACTATGCCATCCAGCTATTACAGGCCTTGGGATACACAGTCAACATCCAAAAATCAAGACTTGTGCCATCCCAAAGGATTACCTTTTTGGGTGCAGATCTAGATACAACCACCCAGATGGCCTTTCTCACAGAAGAAAAACAGAAACAACATCCAGATTACTTCAAGAATCTGACAAGACAATCTCAGCTAACTGCAAGGAAGATCCTTTAGGCCCTGGGTTTCATGGCATCCTGCATAATACTAATCCCAAAAGCCAGGCTACATATGAGAAGATTGCAATGGTACCTAAGGAGTCTATGGACTCAGCACAGTCACAGCTTAGAAACTCTGATTCCAATCATACCTTGCCTTCAAAAGGAATTTCTGTGGTGGGCTCAAGCCTGCCAGATCAGCAGAGGGTTGCCTTTCTTCAAACCAAAAGCAAACCAAACCATCACCACGGACGCTTCAGACCGAGGTTGGGGAGCACACATGGAGGACAAATGTATCCAAGGGCTATGGTCTCAAGAGCAGCTGCAGATGCACATAAACCAAAAGGAAATGCTGGCAGTGATACATGCAATCGAGGCTTTCAAGCCTTTCCTTCAACAAGGCCACCTGCTAATAAGGACAGACAACACCACAGTTATGTGGTACATAAACAAGCAAGGAGGCACGCACTCCTACCCTCTATGCAGACTGGCTATGAATCTATGGGATCTTTATTTGAAACAAAATATACGACTACAGGCCCAGTTCGTGCCAGGGAAAGACAATACTCTGGCAGACAGCTAAAGCAGAACTTCCATGGATGCACACGAATGGATGCTGCACCCAGACATCATCTTACTCATAACACAGACATGGGGAAGGCCCGAGATAGATCTGTTCGCCTCACCCCACAATCAACTAAAAATTTTTTGCACAAGGACATACCATCCGCAAGCATGGAAGGTGGACTCTCTCTCATTCAGCTGGAAAGCCCGAAAAGTCTATGCTTTCCCACCAATCCCATTAATGTCCAATGTTTTACTGAAGATCAGGGCAGAACAGCCATAAGTGATTCTGATAGCTCCAGACTGGCCAAGGCAGCATTGGTACCCACTGTTGAAGAGCTTGTCACAGACTAAACCGTGGCCTCTCCCATTATGGCCTCTTCTGACGCAGAACAATTACAAGATCCTGCATCCCAACCTAAAGACCTTGCAGCTAACTGCCTGGAGAATACCATGACTCCTTCCCAGGACAGCTTATCCCAGAGGGTAAAGGACATTATTATGGAAGCTCGCTGCTCTTCCACAAGGAAGGCATACTCAGCAAAATGGAAAAGATTTCTCATTTGGAACGCAACAAAAGGCCTTGATGCGACAGTGATGACCATGTCACATATTCTGGAATACTTAGCAGAATTGTTCCACAATGGCCTGTCTTATTCTTCCATTAAAATACATGCCTCAGCAATTTCAGCAGAATACAATGTAAATCCTCCTGTCTACTCGCATCCTCTTTTAAGACAATTTCTCAGAGGAATCAAAAACATCAAACCTCCAAGGAAACCACCTTTACCTACTTGGGACCTTAACTTTGTGCTGGAAAAACTAACACTTCCTCCATTTGAACCAGCAGCATCGGCAGATCCACAGTTTCTATCCTGGAAAACTGCATTCCTTCTGGCCATAACTTCAGCAAGAAGAGTATCTGAGTTACAAGCTTTAATGGCAGTGCAGCCATTTCTTATTTTTCATCAGGACAGAGTTTCGTTAAGAACCAACCCAACTTTCATGCTAAAGGTGGTATCTAGAGTATCCTTGAACCAAGCAATTCATTTGCCTACATTCTTCCCAAACCCACAAAATAAAGGGGAGAAACTTCTACACACTGTGGATATCCACAGACAATTACGATACTATTTGGACAGAACTAAAAGTTACAGAAAGACTGACCAACTGTTTGTAGCTTATGCTGCTGGGGCACAAGGAAAAGCAATTTCCAAACAGACAGTCTCAAAATGGATAGGAAATTGCATTCGCTTTTGCTACTCCTTTCATGGAAAGACTGTTCCTGTGAATATTAGGCCTCATTCCACGAGAGCCACAGCCACCACTACAGCCTTCCTAAGAGGGGTGGCTACCAAGGACATTTTAGAAGCTGCTACATGGAGCTCCGTGCATACTTTTGCCAAGCATTACAATTTACCCTTATACTCCAGATCCAGAGCAGGTTTTGCTACTGCAGTCCTGTAGGGTCTCTTAACTACACCATCATTTTCTTAGTACCTCCACCCCCAGATTGGCTATGGTATTCTACCCATATGTTATGACTGCAGATGCATCCTTGCAGGACATAGTACAGTTTTGTACCTACCATAAATGTAGATGTCCGATAGGTATGCATCTGCAGTCAGGTTTACCCTCCCTCCTTCCCCTCTGTGGTATTCGTAGGGTGCTTACCCCTTCATTAGCTAGCTGGGGGAATCTGTTATGGTGTATTTGTTTGTGTATATATATATATATATATATATATATATATATATATATATATATATATATATATATATGTTTGCATTATGTTTGGAATTTTTTGGCATTTTATCCAAATTTAGCCTTCATAGAGGGCACCTGGCATCTGGGGCAAGAAAAACTGAGGAAGATGGCGTCGGCTGATGCTTTTATACCCCAGACGCTCTGACGTCGGGGAAAGTGCGACATCAGCCGAGGCCAGACCCAGACTTTGGAATCCGGCCTACCGAAGGGCTGCCTGAGGCAGGACAACCCATATGTTATGACTGCAGATGCATACCTATCGGACATCTACATTTATGGTAGGTACAAAACTGTACTTTTCTATTGTAACAAGTTGAACATGTTATTGGAAGATCATACTTTTAGTAAATTTCCTCCCATTATGCTTAACACATCAATAGTGAAGGTGAAGATTATTATAACTAATTTACATATAAGGTAGGTTTAATAGATAATGTGAAAGATTTCTTATGGGTAGAACATCCAGTGGTCCCAGAGTTTAAAGCTTTGCCGAAGATCCATAAGGATGCTATGAACCCACCCCTAAGGCCTATAGTTTCAGCTAGGTGTTGGGTGACTGAAAATGTTTCGATATGGGTTGAATGTGCTTTAAAACCCATTTTGAGCCTGTATCCTAGGATATTAAAAGATACCGCGCATTTTATAACAGCTTTGTCAGCACACCTAGACACTATGAGGGCCAAGGAATATGTTTGTTACACTGGATGTTAACCTATTTACAGTTATTGACAATCAATATGGCGTTTTGGCTATTGAGAATTTATTAATAAATAACGCAATTAGACATGGATACTATTCAGAGGACGAGCAAACTTCTGAATATTGTATTGGAATACAATATATTCATATGTCAAGGTACTTATCGACAGAAACAGGGTGTTACCGTGGGCACACCCTATGCTAATACATATGCTAATTTAGTATTAGCACATTGGGAAGATGCAGCTATCTTCGATGTGACACGTGTATGGCAGGGCAAAATGGGTTTTTATACCCGTTTCGTTGATATCTTTTTCTTGTGGGAAGACACAGAAATGGAGTTAAGATCATTCATAGAATATCTAGAGAAGAGCTCTGACTTTTTTAGATTTACAGTCAGTTGCTTCAACTCTGAGATCGACTTCCTAGATGTGCGTTTGACCAAACATGAAGATGGTAGCATAGCAACATCTTTATACAAGAAAACCTGTTGGCATAACAGTCTGTTACTCTTTGATAGCATGCATCCACGTCACATTTGATAATATAGTTAAAGGCCAGATGTGTAGGATTTCCAGGTTGTGCAGTGATGAGACAAGTTTCCAGGTGAAAATGAAAAATTTCAGGATAATCTAAGCTCAAGGGGCTATAGGCGAAAGAAATTTGAGCCTTTAATAGAATTGAATAAAAACAAAAGGAGTAGTATAGCTAGTCTGTGGCTCAATAGGAATGTAGGCAGAGAGGAAAATGTTTTGAGTCAGAGCAGTTTTCCTGGTGATAGGAACAAGATTAACCTGTTTTTTACCAAAAGTGATATGTGAGGCATTTGTGACACAGTGAAGCAGCATTGGAATGTACTACATACTGATACGAGAATAAAACAAGTAATAGGTGTTGCACCCAGTTTTTCATTCAGAAGGAATAAAAATCTGAAGGACGTGCTATGTCATGAACCTAAGAATAGTGGTAAGAGAGGTTCTGAGATAAAGAAGTCGGGCACTTTTCCTTGCTGTCATTGTAAAGCTTGTCAATACTTTCTGCAAACGAATATCTACAAGCATCCTAGAACAGGACAGAATTATTTCTTTAATGGTTATGCTGATTGTAGAACAAAGAATCTTGTGTATTTAGCAGTGTGCCGGAACTGTGGTTCATATTACGTGGGAAAGACAAATTGTTTGTTGAAAAATAGGATACTCAGCATATTTCGGATATTGGACTACAGAATGAACATAATGCTTTATATCAGCATATTAAAGTGAATATGGGGCACAAAATTGTATTTGTTATTACAAAGCATTAACAGTAATGTTAGGGGAGGAAATATTTTTAATGATACGGAGTGTGCAGAAACTAGATGGATACTTATACTTGGGGCTGATAAGCCCCCGTGCTTGAATGCTGTAATTCCTTTAAAACCGATCCTTCGAAAAAGGAGGGTGAAATACTGATCTCTGATTGGTTGCCGATAAATATCTCTGTTTTGTCTATTATGCACTATCTGATGAAGGGCTTGTTAGCTTGAAAGCACTCAACAGTGCACTTTTCTTGGCATTTTATTCTTTTAATAAACTTTTTATAGTTTCAGCTTGGTGTCTCCTGCTTGCTGCATTTCTTTGGATGTGCACTTGATTTCAGAGTTTCCAGCATCCATACATCCCCTTTATGCACTACACTGACTCGGGGAGCATACATTTGACATAAAACACTGATAGAGTAAAAAGCTTTGGTATACTGGCCAGATGTTAGGCTATCAGTGACAAGAGATTGCATTGGTTATGAACAGCTTGCAGTTTACTTGAGTCAACCACCTTACCCTGGGAAACAGATATGTTGTACAGTGTACCTCAGACCCACAAATTCTTGTTTGATAACTCTAAAGCAGACCCTGCAGTGATTTCCTTACCCCATACTGCATCTGCTAGACAAATCGTTAATGTTTATCCTGTTTTCCTGTGACACTAATAAGAAAGCTTATGACAAATTTGGGAGGAAAGTATACTCTTGTGCCACTTTTATTCATAGATTTGGAATACCATGCTCATGTGTTAGTTTTTACTTCTGGCTTTTGAGAACATGCCAAAGTTAACCTTCTATAATGAACAATTCTTCAAATGCTTGTTCAGTGTCTGCTTGTCATGTAATTAAACAAGCCTTAGTGTTATGATGCTGCAGATACTGTCTCCAGGGCTGCAGCTCTTGGGTCAAACATGAGAAGGTGTGCTTGGTTAAGTTCGCAAAATCTTCCTGAATGTTAAAAGTTAAACTTAAGTTCATCCCTGAACAAAGTGTTGTTTGGCCCTTATGCAGCTGAGGTGCTTAAGAGGTTTCATGAGAGAAGATAGTTGATAGGGTAACCAAAATCTTCAGCCTACCTTTTTAAAGTAGGTAAAACATTTTCCTTCCATCTCAGCTCCCTTTTTCAGTCAGCAATTTAAGCAGCAAGGTGCCTATAAGCAAGACTTCAGAAAGAATGGCAATGAGCCTCCAAAAAGAAAGGTAAAGCCTCTCAAAACCAAGGGCAGTCCAGTAAGTCAGAATATTGGCTGTTTCAAGTTTCCCCTCCTTCCTTCACTGGCAACCTTAGTCTTCAGTCCCATATGGTACCAGGTTGCTGTAGAGAGTTGTGCTCTGAAAGTCATTCACCAGGGGCATAATGGGATTCCCGCCCTCCTTTCCAAGAGATCCCTCCTGTCCTAGTAACCCAAATTTGCTTGTTTACTCCTCTTCTGAACCATATGTTTTTTCAGGGAGTAATACAACCAGTCCCTGCAGACCAGAGGGGAAAATGAGTTTATTCCATAATTTTTCTGGTGACAGGTACTTCGAGACCTATGCTACACCTCTTACTTCTCAATCTCTTTAAGGTTATAAAGTTCAAAATGTGTTGTTAAACCCTATTACCACTGGTTCCTTTACTTTCTTTTATGGTAAAGCTAGATGTAAAAATGCTTACTAACATATTTCTTTTCGCAAACACTTCAGTCTTTATTTTAAAAATATTGTTTGTGACTCGTTCTCATTTTTCTGACAACCTTTGGACTATTTTTTGCTCCAAGGTATTTATAAGTCTGGCTCCAGTAATTGCTTATTGCGCACTGTGATGTCTTGTAGATTCTGCCTAAGGAAAGAGCTTTTCTTCCTCCAGACTAAGTGTAAATATTTCAAAAGTTCTTAATGTTTTCCCACTCAAAACCAAGCATCTGGCAGGGAATTTCTCAGGATTCTGGGGTACATGGCTTTCATGATTCCCCTAGCCAGTCTTTTGTTGAGGAAAAGTCAGTGGTACCTCAGGTCAGTCTGTACTCTATATCTTCGCTATTTATCTTTTCAGATTCCTTTTTTGGAATTTGTAAGAAGGGGGGTTACATAGAGGGTAAACGAGTTCTCTCTGAAGCCATGTCTTCTATTATTCCTTGTACCTACTGTTCAGTGTGTTACAGGTGATGTCCTTCCATTTCACTGTTGCAGTATTCATTACAGTAGGGATCCTCTGCCAAGGGCGGCCCAATGTCTGGCCAGTATACCAGTTCCTTTAGGTTGTTTTACGGTACGCTGTACATCACACATGTACTCTTCACTTACCATAGGACGTAAAGGTGACTTCTGGATGTACCATCCGCAGAACAACTTTGCTGCCAGTCTGAATGCCATCTCTTGGTCTGTCTGAACACCTTTTCCATTGCTAGTTTACCAAGCCGTTGCAGGTTAGTGCCCCATTTGGGTTTTGTTTTACCTATCTTCATTTTTAATATATTGTTACTTGTAGGGTTTCATTTCATTCAAGAAGGGTAATTGCCAGTGCAGGAGACTGATTCCCCATAAAGACTCCCACAAATGGTGTCTGTTTTGCCTTATTGCTTCACATGACCTTATGTTCTGCTGTATTTGTCAAACCTTTGTTCCCAAGACCCTTCATAGTAGTCTTCTTAAGAGTTATGTCTTGAAAACCAGCTTCGTAAGCTTCTTGCTCAGGGTATAACGGAAGGAATGTCCTGCTCCAAGGGGCATCCATCTGCAGCAAAGGCCAAGAAATTTAGGCCAGAATCTTCTGCTGTTCTGCCTCCACCAGACATGTCTCCCGAGGCAAGTGAATGTGAGAGGTCTGCCTGGCTTTATTGTTGGATTTCTCTGCCATAACCAGGTTGGAGGCAGACAGGGATCCAACTTTAAGCACATCTGAGGAGACATTACAGATGTCTGCTTTGGATATTCAGGGGGAACTATGGCTGATTATCTCTAAGGGGCCGAGGAGGGGGGTACTCAAATCTTGTCAGAGAAGTTGACCCTGCTAATATTATTGAATGCCTTCCAGGGTCAGAGCATTCTAAGTTTTATAAGGCGGATGTCCCTTTGAAGAAAAAGCAGAAGACTAAACCTATTTCTCCTGCCATTAAGGATACACAGAGTGAATGGCAATCCTTCACTTAGGGCTTGTTTCGTGCTTGATGGCCTTAAAACTTCTTCAGGGAGTTTCTTTTCCAGCCACCCCCCCTCCCCTTGGTCCTCTACCCCCCTTGAAAGACCTGGAGAACAGGATTCCTTTGAGGAGTAAGTAGATTTTGATGAGGATTCCCTTGCTTACTCCCCTTCAGATTCTCTCTCCTTTGGATCGGAAGAAGAGGTATCTGGCAGTCCTGATACTCTTTGAAGACATTTCTTTTGGAGACACTGTCTAGGATGATGGACTTTAAATGAGATTGTGCTTTGGTTTCTGAGATATAAAAAGGGTATTATAAGTTGCTGCAAATGGATTCCCCAAGAAATTCTGCAGTTCCTCCTGTTTTGGCTGCCTTGTTGGATGCATTTTCTAATGCTACTTAAGGCTCCAAACTATCAGGCTCTTGCCCCCAATTGGTTCTGTAGGGTGCCTGAGGACTGCAAATTCTTGTACAGGTGTCATGCTGCTGAACCCTCGGTGGTGTTTAGCTTCTGACAAGCCATTTCAGTTGCTTCCTTCTAAGTTACTGCCGTCTGATAAAAATAGCAGAACCGTGGAAAGGCTAGGCAAGAAGGTTTATACCTCTGCTACCCTGGCTTTTAGGGCTAATTATCAGACCCATATGTCCAGGTACTTGGCTCTCCTATCCCAGGCCTGTCAGGGTATTTCTGATCTTTCAGACTCTTGAGGGTAAAATGACTGTTGTTTCCCTGTTAGGGACTTCTTCCCAGGTAGCTTGTCATTCCATCATGTGTAATTATGATGCAGCATGTAAAAGAAAATACAAAGATCAATTCACGTAAGGTTCAAGCAAGGCATCCTTTATTACTTGCAACAAGGAGACAAAGCATGTAGGTACAAGGCTTGTCTGATTTTCAATAGCTCTGTCTGCTGCTTTTATACAGTTCTTTGCACGTACACAACAGATCTTTATCAGATAGTTGCTGACCTGCAAAAACATTTCTCAAAATTCAGTTTGACCACAGGGCTTAATCTGTCAAACCCAGTTTGAGTAATTGTCCTGCAACTGTCTCTTCTTGACACACATTTAACTATTGCTAGTGTGAGGCCCCTTTCTCAACATTCCGTTACAGGAACAACCGGACTTTCCGGCGTCAGCAGCTTTTGCAGAGACAACCAGTATTTACACATTTTACACATAATAAATGTATTAACTTTTAATCCTTTAGGTGCAGAATTGTACACCAAATACATACATTTTCTCTAACATTTCCCCCCTTTTAATACTTTATTCTTATTGTTTAATGAGTCTAAAACAAGTCTGTTTAATCTCTTGACCATTTCCATCCAGGGCCTTGGAGTCAGAGTCTCATTCGGCTTAGGCTCGAGAAAACAGTTCTTCAACTTCCAATTTTAGCAGTTGTTCTTATTCAGTACTTCGTGGGTACAAGGTTTTTGTGACTGAGGCATCTATAGTGTTTTTTACCAGTCCATGCATGCAGGGGACGCAGCAGCATCCACAAAACATCAATATCGCTGCTCCAACGCAAATGGTGATCAACAGATTCATCAGGAAACTGCCCCATCCCCAAAACCATCTCTGGAAAAAGTCTGTCAGTGGGTTTTGACCTGGCTTGGTTAAGGCCGCTACTTGCTGGATCATTTTGAGATGGCTATTTATTTCGTGTTCATTGTCTGGAATAAATGAACTGCATTCTTCCTGGATTAAGGCGCAAGTACCTCCTTTCGCCGCCAGGGTGAAGTCGAGAGACATACGATTCTGAAGTACTACTGCTCTCATAGCTGTCAGTTCATCTGCCACCAATTCTAGGGCAGAGAAGGTTGTGTTGCTCAATGTTTCAAGCAGCTTGGACAGTTTTCTCAGTTCCCAAATCGATTTTACTGCTCCGTACTGAGGTATTATGCTGGCCAAAGATATGAAGTCCTCACCGAGGTCCACGTGCGACAGTCTTTTATCACTGATGTGAGCCAGATCATGATGCGTCGATTTGGCCTACCGGATTAGCAGGTTTCTTGATCTCTCGAACGTTCTGGATTTTACCTTGTGGTAAGGCTGATACATGTCGAATAGCGGGGATCAGGTAGCTCAAGAAGCAGCTACCAGACCAATTTCCTGGTAGCCATTTATAGGCTTTTCTTCCACACACGAAGTAGCAGTTTTCCACTTTGGCATTGATATGGCTTAAATGATCTCCCCTTTCTGCCAATCCTCGGAATATTTTTCGATAAACTACTTTTAATTCTTGGGTAAAAATAGTTGTGGCATTTTCACCTTCCAAGAATCTCTTTGCACATGAGAAATTTGCAGAGCACTCAGCATTGTCTAATGTACTGTTGTAATTTACTGTAATATTGCAGTCGCTCCGCCCCATTCGCATAGTTCCATGTTTTTAAAACACAAAGTGCCATTTTGTCGCTTGAACAGCTGTAGCGCTATCCTATCTCTGTTACATTTTGTTGTCTCATTAAGCAGATCCTTCCAAGTTTCGGTTACTCCCAGGGGGATCGGATTTAATGGTAACCCCCCATGTGTAGTAGGTAAGGCTGTACATATCCAGCAATTTGATACATTAAAGGCATCTGCGTACGCGTATTTGATGGCCTGATAGGTGTTAAAGGCAGGATGCCATACTGCGCGTTTGCTTGGTTTAGTAAATATGATGGAAAAGAGAAATGGCCATAGCAGAAAAACAATGACCACAATAACAGTCAATAAGAATACCACACAATATTTTTGTGGAGAAGGTTGTTCTGGTGTTCTGTTTTTTTTTTTTGGTTTTCCCAAAAGGACAAAATTCAATTCTCTTCTTCGGTGCAATCATTTTCACGTTTGGGTTTTTCTTGATCTTATTCTCTTCCTTATAGGACCTTAGCACTGATGATTACCTCACTGGGTTTGAGACGGAGCAGTTCCTATTGATCTGCCCCCCCCCCCCTTGTAACCAGACTTTTGTGCTTAGGGTCCCGGCGGAGAGGTAAGATCTTTACCCAATTCGAACTTTCTCACTAACTTGCAGTGTGTCAGATAGATCCACGAAGCTCGTTCTGCAATCTTGACTGCAGTCTGTGTTGAAAGAAGCACCTGGTAGGGACCTTCCCACTTTGGTGATGCCCAGTTCTTCCTCTTCACGATTTTGATCCACACAGAGTCTCCTGACATCACTGCTACTTCCGGTGTCTGTCTGCTCTGAACCTGAAACAGAATTAGACTGCAACAGATGTTTAGAATTTAACAATTTCTTCATATATTCAGCTAATGTAAGATCAGCTTCCTGGTCTGAAGGCATGAGAGGTTTCCATTGGGGTGTATAATACACCCTCCCATACAGTTTCTCATATGGGGTCAGCCATTTTGCAGAGGGAACTGTTCTCATGTTCAACAGTGCCAGGGGTAAACAGTACAGCCAGGTTTTCCCAGTTTCAGCCATTAGTTTCCTCAGTTCACTTTTAAGTATGCCATTATGTCTTTCGGCCAACCCTGCAGACTGAGGATGATAAGAACAATGATTTTTTAGTGAAATTCCAAAAACCTTACTTAGCTGTTGTATAGTTTGGTTTACAAAGTGTGTTCCACTGTCACTGTGTATTCTCTCTGGAATGACAAACCTAGGAATAATTTCTTTCACAAGAACCTTTGCTACTGTAGCTGCATCCGGGTTCCTGGTTGGAAAAGCTTCCACCCACCTCAAGAACATATCTATAATGACAAGGCAGTAGTTCTTATTTTCACGTTTGACTCTAAAATCCATGCAAATGGTATGAACTGGTATGGAGGTGTGGGGAGACTCCCTTGACTGGGCAGTACTGCTCCTTGTGCATGATATTGATTGCAAATCTGATATGCTAAACAAAATTTTTTAGAGTAGTGTGAAAATCCATATGCAGTGAACACCTGGTTCACTATCTGTACCATTCCCCCTGTTGAGACATGGCATTGCCCATGGCTCAATAATGCTGCATAACGAAAAAGATTAGAGGGTAATATTGGATCTGAAGTAGTTAACTTCATTTGATCAGCAACCTGTGGGTATCGGATCCGACCTGGATCCGAGCCGGCAGCTTTCCAAGCTAAAAATCCGAGCTCTCAGCTCCTCCCCCTTACCCATAATACCATGCTACCTCCCTCCAGTCCCCAGATCTCATTTGCCACGGCTTCTTGAAGCATGAGGGACGAGCTCTTGGCTGTTTAGGTTAGAGTAATTTGGGGGATTTTCTGTTAAATTTGTAGAGCTTTTTGTGTGTGTGTGTGTGTGTGTGTGTGTGTGTGTGTGTGTGTGTGTGTGTGTGTGTTTCAGACTCTTAGTTAAGTTAAATCATTTTTGATTCTTTTTAGTTGAAATTGTGTTTTCCCTTCCCCTTACTGTGTATGTTAAGGTGTGTGCGTGAGTGTCATGGCCGAGGGCCCTAAGGCCATTTTTTCAAAATGTGATGAGTGTGGTCATAATCTGTCCCCAGCGTATGGCCACACTCAGTGCGTTCTTTGCCCGGGGGTAGCCCATTTAACATCTGGCTGCCAGATTTGTGCAGCCTTTAACCCCTGGGCTCTGAGGGACAGGAGGAACAAGCTAATCCTGGCGGGACTCTTGCCCGCGGATTCTTCTTCCTCCTCTCCTTCAGTGGCGCCAGTCGTGGCTGTGACTGTCCAGCTTTCAGCTCCCCCTTCCCTGGCTAGGACTCAGCCTCCCGCTGTTTCCCAGGCAGATGGGGGGACTCTTCTAAAAAAAAGAGAAGAGGCATGGAGAGAGGGAGAAAGAGAGACACACAAGTCACAAGCGGCATGCCGAATCAGTCCCTCTGGCCCCGCCGGCTAAACTGATCTGTTCCCCCATGAGGGTTTCCAGGTCTTCCCCCTCTCGGCTCTGCTCCCCACGCTTTCCTCCGAAGCCAGAGGAGGTGTTCCGGTCACTTTCGAGGTCGTCTAGATGGCCTTCCCGGCCTGCTTCGGCGACTTTTAGGTTTACTATGAGTCTTTCCGATGCTGATATGGGCCGGATGATGCGTTGATTCCTGCAGGCCCAGATGCAGATGGGAGTGCTCCTGCCTCCCCCCCCCCATCCGGGGGGGGGGAGCTCGGCCCCTTTCTTTGCACCCATCACTCCTTCTCCTATCCACTCTCTGGTCTCGGAGCCGGGGAGTCATCGCCGATAGTTGCTATTTCAACGCTGGCCTTACCCTCGAGTTTATCGGGTCATCTTTCAGATCCGAGCTCTCGGGGCCAAGAGTCGAGCTTCAGATCTGCAGGGATGAGTGCGTCTTCGGCTCTGTTGCGGTCTGAGCAAACTTCCTTTTCGGGTCTGATCGCATCGGCTCCGCCGCCGGTCCTCATGTCAGAGCTGAGGGTACTGCTCTCGGAGCCAGGGGAGAGTGGTTCACCTTCAGCCTTCGATGTGGTGGAGAGGGTGCTGCCGAAAGAGTTAGAGGTCCCCGGTTCTTGCTACGGATCCCACCCTTCATTCCCTCGCATATGGGCCTGTCTTCCATCGTCCGGCCCCAGGGACAGCCTACGTCTGCACCCCAGTTCCTGTAGAGGAACATGACCCCATTGGTGAGCCCTCCTTGGACAGTCCCGCCGAGGAGGTCCCTCACAAGCGAAAATGTAAGAGGAGGCACTTGGATCCCCCCCCCCCCCCCCGAGTCCCTCACGGAGGACACGGACTTAGGAGAAGGTTTCCCCAGGTCACCCCCTGAGGACATCTCCTTTGGAGACATTATGGAGATGCTGCGCATTAGAGGGAGGTGGTCAGCCCAGAAACCTTCCTCGGATGAGTCTGTTTCTGGAGGCGTTTGATGCAGGCCCGTCTACCTCTTGGGTGTCCCCTCCAGCCGACCTGCTGGTAGACCTGATTACTACCAGGGCTTGGAAGGAGCCGGACACTGTGGAGCCAATCCCTAGGAGACCAGATAAAATCCTTAGTCCCCCCGTAGACAAGCCAGCGTGGAATAAAGGTTCCACGGTAGATGCCATGGTGGTGGTGGCTGCCACTAAGAAGGAACTGGCACAAGAAAGTTCCTCGATCCATCTTCCTGATAAGGAGTCTCGGACGATGGACCGCATTGGAAAGCGGATGTTTGCTTCTGCCACCTTTTCCATAAGGGCGCTGAATTACCTGGTACACGTCGTTAGACTTCAGCGAGATCTGATAAGAGTACGCTGGGTCTCCCCTGGAGACCATAGCGGCCGATTGCAAACTAACCTTCTTGGCTCACATGGCCACTCTAAAGTCGATATCTAACACTGCTATGCGGCTTCTCTCCCATGCCACAGAGGGGGTGGCTAGAGCCAGCGGAGCCCTTGAAGGTGTTCTTCGCGAACGCTCACTTTGACGTTTCTATGCTGTTCGGCAAAACCGTCCGCGATACGCTACTCCAGAGTGAAAAAGATGGGAAGACGCTGTCTGCCATCGGAATCCGCTTCTCGGCTCCTCAAAGGTCCTTCTCAAAGATTCAGAGGAGACAAAAGAAGATGTGGGTCTGGAAGTCTCAGCAGTCCCATCCCGCTCCAGACCCTTCATCCTTCAGAAGCAGGGGAGGACAAGGTGGACACCGGCCCAGAGTCAGAGGGGGCCAAAGAATTTCAGGTCAAGAGAACCCTTCTCCGACCGACCCGCGCAGCAACCCTGAGGGGTTGCCCGACTGCCCCTCTCTTGAGGCAGTTGGGGGGGGGGGTTTCGGAGCATCTAGCAAGTTGGGAGTCCATTACTACAGATCGCTGGGTGCTCTGAATAATATCCAGAGGTTACTCTGTCTCCTTCATTAATCTTCCCCCTCTAGGGAAGCGCCTCCCTGATACCCCACCCAATCAGAGGGAGGCTGCAGTTTCAGAAATAAAGAAATTGCTAGAAAAAAAGGCCATCCAGCACATCCCCCGAAAGCAGTCCGGGTCGGGCAATTACTCCAGGTTCTTTTTGGTGCCAAAAAAGACGGGGGACTTGAGGCCAATTCTCGACCTATCAACTTTGAACCTGTTCATTGCCAAAGAGAAATTCTGCATGGTCACTCTACAGTCTCTTCTCCCCCTTCTGCAGGAGAATGACTGGATGTGCTCCATAGACCTCAAGGATGCGTACTACCACATTCTCATGGACAGGCGATCCAGGAGGTTTCTCCGCTTTCGGCTCTGGGCCAGTCATTATCAGTTCAGGGTCCTCCCGTTCGGCCTCACCACAGCCCCCAGCGTGTTCACCAAGGTCATGGCAGTTGTGGCAGCCCACCTGAGACTTCAGGGAATTCAGTTCTTTCCGTACCTGGACGACTGGCTCCTCACCGCCCCCACCAGGCATCTACTGTGTTCTGCCAGGGATTTTTTTTTACTCTTGGTCCATCACCTAGGCATTACCATAAATTTCAGGAAGTCGTCTCTTCATCCTGTTAAGGTTCTGGATTTCATAGGGGCCAGGATAGACGCACTTCAGTCCAAGGCCTTTCTGACAGCGGACAGGCTGCACACCTTGTCACTTCATGTAATAGTGCTTCTACAGTCCCCAGCCCCATCAGAGGAATTGGTCCTTAGAGTCCTAGGATCCATGGCGGCAGCCATCAGCCTTTCATCTCTTGCCCGTCTGCACAGAGTTCTTCAATGTACCTTTCAGGTCCAATGGTCCCTCCTCCTACATCCATTGGATTCACAGATTCCTCTCAGCAGGGTTTGCAGGGACTCCCTTCTTTGGTGGATTCATTCCCGAGAGCTTCGGGAAGGGAGACCATTCGTGATACCTCAACCCCAAGCCACTGTAAACACGGACGCTTCTCGCCTTGGGTGGGGGGGGGGCATTGCATGGGCAGAACCGTCCAAGGCACGTGGACCCCTATAGAGACCGTTCTGCACATCAATGTTCTGGAGATGAGGATGGTGCTTTTAGCGTTGCAAGCCCTTCAGGACCTTCTTCCTCCGGGGACTATTGCAATTCAGACAACATGGCGGTGGTCTGGTACATCAACAAATGGAGGAACTAGGTCTTAACCTCTTTGTCGAGAGGCCATGATAGTTTTGGAATGGGCGATTTCCACCAACCGTTTTCTGATAGCAACGCACATTCCGGGTCGGTCCAACATTCTAGCGGACAAACTGAGTCTATCTATACTCACACCTTACGAGTGGTCTCTGAACCCCATAGTAGCGTAACAGATTGTCCTCAGGTGGGGCCAGCCTTGCTGCAATCTCTTCGCGTCTCCATCAAATGCATAGTGCAGCAAATTTTTTGCTCTAATTGCCCCACCGGGGGAGAGCCCCAGAGACACTCTAGTTCATGCTTGGCCACCTGGTGGTCTTTATGCTTAACCTCCACTCCTGCTAATGACGAAATTTCTACAGAAAGCTCGTCTGTTGGGGAGCAAAATAATCCTCATATCCCCATTCTGGCCTCGTCAGATCTGGTTCCTGTATCTCCGGTCTCACATCATAGCTCCTCCTTAGGTCTTAGATCCCACTCCAGATCTGATTTCTCATCCTTCGGGATTGCAAACTCCGAATCTGGATGACCTCAAGCTTACGGCTTGGTTGATCCAGTTCCATTATTGGGTAGGACTCTCGGTATCTCGTCTCGTGTAAAATTTATCCTGGTAGCGGCACATAAGCTCTCTACCAGGAAGATCTACAAGAGTAAATGGAAGCGTTTTTCCATCTGGGCAGACATAGGGGTTTGGACCCTTTTACGGCTCCCATTCCAGCAGTTCTTGAATTTCTGTCCCACATTTTTCATCAAGGGGCCAGTTCTTCTACTGTGAAGGTTCAGATGGCTGCCATTTCTCATTTCCACATCAGGGACAACCTTGGACCCTTGGCTTCCTCTAAGATATGCAAAACCTTCTTGAAGGGCACCTTTCTGTTAAGACCTCCTGTCAAGAATGTGGTTCCTCCATGGGACTTAACATTAGTTGTTCAGGCTCTAACTGGCCCACCTTTTGAACCTGCAGCTTCTGTTGACTTAAAATTCTTATCTTGGAAAACTGCCTTTTTGATTACAATTACTTCAGCTAGAAGGGTATCTGAACTTCAAGCCCTTTGTACAAAACCCCCGTATCTGGTCTTCCATAAGGACAGGGTATCTCTCAGGGCTAATCGTTCATTCTTGCCTAAAGTGGCCTCCGAGGTCAATATCAATCAAGCCAGCAATTTGCCTGTTTTCTTCCCCAACTTTCAAAACAAAGGGGAATGCGGACTGCACTTGTTAGATGTGCATAGACAATAGCGATTTTATTTGCACAGGACAGCTGCTTCTCGCAAATGGGAGCAACTTTTTGTTTCGTTCGCTAAGCCGTCCTTAGGCAAGCCAGTTACGAAAGTTAGTTTAGCTAGATGGATATCCCATTGCATCTTACACGCATGTAAAGCTTCCGGTCGGCCAGAACCCTTGGGGGTTCATGCTCACTCTACCTGTTCTGTGGCTACCTCTGTATCATTTTGGTCAAGAGTTCCCTTAGATGACATCTGTTCACTGTCTACTTGGGCCTCTTCTCATACCTTCATTTCACACTACAAGCTGGATCTGATATCCAGAGGGAGAGCAGCCTTTGGCTCTGCAGTGCTCCGGAATATTCTTCCTTGAGGACCTCCAGGTTTTTTGGTAGCTGGGGACTCTGTCCCACAGGTTGCTGATCAGATGAAGTTAACTACTTCAGATAAAGAAGTTATGTACTCACCATAACGTTCCATCTGAGTAGGTAACTTCATTTGTCAGAAACCAACCCCCCCTCCTTCCCCCAAACCTGTTTCGTGGTCATAGTCATGACGGAATGTCTTCTTTGTGTTAGGCATCAGGTTAGCGTTTCTCTCTTAGAGTATGGTTTGGCTGTTTGTTTCTTGATAAATTGGCAAACTCGATCTGAGGACTGGAGGGAGGTAGCAGGGTATTATGGGTAAGGGGGAGGAGCTGAGTGCTCGGATCTTTAGCTTGAAAAGCTGCCGGCTCGAATCCTGGTCGAATCAGATACCCACAGGTTTCTGACAAATGAAGTTACCTACTCAGATGGAACGTTATGGCGAGTACATAACTTCTTTTTTCCCTTCTTTTGAGATGTACAAACCATCTCTGAAGAGAGCCCCCTGCTTTAACCAACATCTTTTTTTCTACCTGCGTGGTCAATGATTGCATTGTTTGTAGCATGTCCAAATTTAGACTGTCAGATGGTTCTAAATCTTCTACAAGGTGTAGACAAGCTTCTGCGACTGCTTGCTTTGCAGCAGTGTCAGCTCTTGCATTACCTTTTGAAATAACATCCTGTTTTGTGTGAGCTGCACATTTGCAGATAGCCAAACACTGAGGCAATTGAATGTAGTTTAAAAGATCCAGTATGAACTGTGCATGATTTTTGGGTTTACCAGTTGATGTAATCATACCTTGGTTTTTCCATTGCTGTGCAAACACATGCACCGTGGAAAAGGCATATTGACCGTCAGTAAAAACATTTGCACGCTTACCTTTAGCTAAAATACATGCACGAGTGAGGGCAATCAGTTCTGCCGCCTGTGCGGACAAATGTCGTGGTAAGGGTTTTGCCTCGATAACCTCTGTGTTGGATACTACAGCATAGCCCACTAGGTTTTGTCCTGCTGGGTTCTTTTTGCATGAGCCATCTACATAATATGTTAGATCAACATCTGTTAAAGGTGTATCTGTGTGGTCTTTTCTAGGTATTGTCGTCTGCTCGATCTCCTGTAAGCAGTGATGTGGAGTACCATCTACAGGGGTAGGGAGTAGAGTAGAGTAGACGGATTCAGGGTTGTGCACCGTTAGATTGTCATGTGAGGCTGGCTCAGCAAAACAGTCATGCAGGAGAGACATCTAGCCAGGGAAAGGTATGCTACCTTTTCTTGTAACAAAATAATTGCTACTGCATGAGGGACCCTAAGGGTGAGTGGATGAAACAGAACCACTGAGGCCGAAGCCTGCACTGCCATAGCAGCTGCAACAACCGCTTGAACACAGTGGGGTAAGGACCATGCCACCGGGTCTAACTGTGATAAATAGTAAGCAATGGGGACGTTGCTTATCCCCATGTTGTTGCGTCAGGACTGATGTCATGTAGCCTTGCTTACAGTCTACAGTTTGAAAAAAGCGCTTGTGATAATTTGGTAACCCCAAGACAAAAGAAGACGCTATTAACTGTTAAATTACAAAAGGCTAAATCTGCCTCCGGTGTCCACATCATCTGGTCCTGTGCTGCCATAGGCTTTTTGTATGAGGTTAGACAAGGGTGCCACTTCCAAAGCATAGTTTGGAATCCAACTTCGGCAGAAGTTAATCGTACCCAAAAAGGACATCATTTCCTTTTTAGTAATGGGTTTTGGATCCTGCAAAATAGATATTTTTCTGTCCTCATCCAAGGTTCTACCTCCATCAAAAATTGTATAGCCCAAATATCGGACCTGTTTTTTCCAGAGTTGCAATTTTTCCGTATTCACCTTGTGTCCCTCAGCACCTAAAAATTGTAGCAATGCTAGTGTGTCTTCTCGGCAAGCTTGTAAAGTGGGAGCTGCTAATAAGATATCATCTACATAAAGCAGGATTTGACTATTTTTCAGTGGGCTAAATCTTGCTAAGTTACTTGACACCTCTTGTGAGAATATCATGGGGCTCTCACAATAACCCTGCAGTAGTAGAGTGTATGTGTATCTTTTACCCTGTTACGTAAATGCAAACCAGAATCTACTGTCCGGATGTATCGGAATTGAGAAAAATGCATTCCTAATATCAACTACAGAAAAATATTTCTGACGGGGTTCTAACACATTTAAGAGTGTATGTGGATCAGGTACTGTAGGTGCCCTAGGTATTAATGCCTCATTTACAGCCTGCAGGTCTTGAACCATGCACCATTCCCCATTTGCCTTTTTAACCGGGAACAAAGGTGTGTTACATGGTGAATCAGGAGATTTGATTAACACACCAACTTTAAGGAGTGCAGCTATAATGGGCTTTATCCCTGCCTCTGCATCTTTTCTCAGCAGGTATTGACGTTTTTGAGGTCTAAATGTTGATTTTGGTGTAATCGCCACTGGTTCTGCCATGCAAATAAGGCCTACATCTGATTTCCCTGTGGACCACAGTTTGTCTGGAATACCTTTCAGAGCATTCTCTTCCTCCTTTAACAGGAGTATTTGTCAAGTATTTTTGCGAAAATGCAGGTGTACTGCTGGCTTAGTTTGAGTTACCCAGTTCAATTTTTATACCTGTACTCCCTGCTCCGAGAGTTCCTTCCTGGTCTGTTTTTCCCATTTGGTAATCTTCCTGCCCAGTTCTACGCATTTTGTTTGTCTTTGTTGAGGCTTACATGTGGTAGGAAGTCAGATCTGTAAAGTGCTGTTATTTCTTTAGGCAGAGAGCAGTTGGCTACGCTGTTTCCCATTGTGTCCCAGTATAGGTCACGTAACACTAGCCTTGCTGTGGAATATTTAAACAACTTATCTTTGTAGTCTTCATCTGGCCCTGGTATGTCATGAAAATACAGGGTGCAGTGCAGTAATGGCTGTTTTTTAATATCTAACAAGGAAAGTTTGCTAATGGCCAAATCCGCTAATTCTTTGGTTACAGTCCCTGGACCGGTAGTAACCAGGTCCTGACTGTGCCAGTAAAACATCTCACCTCTCGACTGCACTACGCAGGCATCATGCACTTAGCAGATGTCTGTCTGTATTTGTGCTTGCATCCCTTCTATAGTCGGAACCACCGCTATGCCAAATAACTGCATCAAGTCTCTGCCTAGAAGATTTACTGGGCATTTTGCAGACACTACAATTTTGCTTCTCTGTGTCAACCCTGTTACAGGATCTGTGATTATAATTTTGTTTGAGAGAGGCTTCCGGTATAGCTGCCCATTTGCAGCCTTAACAAATATGTAATCTGAAGACCGTGTGCACTCCGGTAATTCGGAGGGATGCATCATGGTCCGTGAAGCCCCAGAATTGCACAAAAAGCTAACCTCTCTCCCTTCCACCAAAAGGGTGACTTCTGGCTTGATGTCCGCTAAAAAGAGTTCCAAGCAGAGAAGCGCCAAGTCTAGTACCTCATCACTTTCATTTTCATTGTCATCCCCTTCACCATCCTGTGCTTCCTCTATTCTTGCCTCTACATTACCATTTATCCTGCTTTGTACTGTAACCTTTCCCTGTGATTCCTGACCATCATAGTCAGTCATCACCTTCTTGTTCATCCATCCTTGACCTGTTATTCCTTTTGCAATCCCTTGCCATGTGACCTTTCTTCCCGCATTTAAAACTTTCTCCTCTCTTTTTACGTCCCTCAAAATCTTCTGACCATTGGTCAGACTGCCTACCTTTTTTCCTGGATGTACCACGTATACCTCAGCCCCATCTTCTAATGAAAAATACCTGCTTTTTCTTTTTGCTATTAGTGTCTTTTTGCATGCCTTGCATACATAAGCAGTGGTTGCAATCTGCTTGCATGATGATCTACCCTGTGTTTTGTAATAAAACTACTAATAGGAGCACTGCTCCCCTTCAAAAAGGCATTTTTTAACTGTTGTTCATAGGGGGAGTCTACTGCTTGGTTGTCAGGGATTTGCATCCAGCAGTGATTATTAAAGCACTCTATGAACCTAGCAAAATAGCGGTCTACTGACTCACCTTCTTGCTGGATACACTGGTTAATGCAGGTCCAGTCTGCCCGTGGTCACCACTTATCAGAAATTCGGTTTGTAAGCTCTGTTACCTGGGCATTTAATCCTGCATCGTCATGCGGAAGGGGTCTCCGCTGAGCATCATGAGGATTCCAAGTACCACAGACCACGTGCCAGTCTGGACCTATAATTTGTCTTGCCACTTTTTCTATTGAGAATTTTTGAAAGTTGACCCTAGGGTGAGGAGTACCCTCAGTGGCCTTCCGAATATCTTCGGGACTCAAGGGTCTGTATACTAATAGAGTGGGGTCTTGGTTATCCTGACCTGCTCTGGGATTAGGTACTTCTATAAGTGCGCACATTTCTTCCTCCCCAGTTGTAGCTTGTGCATTATTGAACAACCGCCAAACCTCAAGATTTTTATCTTCGTTATCTATATCCTTTGTTCTGGACCTTGTGCCTATGGGATCCCTAACTTTAACTAACTTCATTCTTACAGGATCTTCGTCTTTTGAAACCATGGGGTATAGCGGAGGTGCTTCATGCTGGTTATTTGCCCTATATACCGGTGGGGGAGAGGGTGCCGAAGCTAGTACTAGGTGATTGTCTTCTTTGTCTAAAAACATTGTTTGAGTCGTCTTTTTGGTCTCTGCGATTTGCTTCCTCCAATCACCTGTGCGCCTGGGGAATTCCTAATTGACGCTGTTTTTTTTAACTTTCCCCTTGGAATCTGCTTTTAATTGCTTTATCAGTTTGAGAAACAAGGATTTATCTAATTTTCCATCAAAATCATACTCTTACCCATTTTATAAAATATTTAACATTATCTGCGCACTGCTTCTGCACATATTTACCATCTTCTGTTAATGGTGGGTCTTTTGATGATTTCATGCAACAGTTACAATTACCCATTCTCGCTACGTAGTTACCTTTAGTAATTTCACCTACTACCTTCAATTTTAACGTGTACCACAGATTTTGCTATAGTCTCTTAAGAATGACCGTCTAACTTCCTACTATTCTGTTCACGTAGTCTGACAGAACTGCAGTTTTTCTCTGTCCCTGACTGAAAACACAATCTAACAGAGAATGTTAAGTTGTCAATCTCGCCTTCATTCTTGCTTGATGGGTTCGGAGCCGATCCTCGGCTCCGACTCTGCACTTGCTAAGCTCGAGAGTCACTTTTACCAGCTCGAGGCAGCCCCATATCCCATGATGCAAGGCGGTAAGTACCCAGATCTCGTTTGCCGCTTCGCTGATGAGGTCCTCCTTTTGCCAGCTCCTGGTAAGTGTTTATTACTAAACTTTAGCCCCCAATCAGAAAAATTTTCTATTTTCTTTAAAATTCTATCTTTTATAGATAATTGTGAGGCTTTTTCTGACTAACTTATTTTTCCTCCTTTACTTTTTTAGTCAGGCCTTTAATCCCTCCCACCCCCCCACCCCCCCCCTGTCAGGGTGTGTGTGTGAGAGTTTTTACTTCTCAATACTTTAACTTTAGTTTGTCTGGTTCGGGACTGTGTGTGTAGTGTTTGTAAAGCACCATGTCTAAAGAACAGAGGGTCTCAGGCTTCAAGAAGTGTGACTTGTGCTGTCAGAAGATGTCTCTGACAGACGGTCACACTTCTTGTTTATACTGCCTGGGACCTCGCCACCTGCAGGACTCCTGTGCAATTTGTCACTCTTTTAGCCAGAGAGTCCTGCAGGAAAGGAGAAATAAACTTATTTTAAGGGGTCTCCTTAAACTGGAGGGCTCCCCGGCAAAATCGGTTCCGGGTAAGCCTTCTAGGACTACCAAGGTCCAGGCTTCAGTTCCTAAGCCTCCGACCTTGGCTCCGACTCCTTTGGAGTCGAGATCGGTTCCGGCTGGAGCCGATCCTAACTTGGCTAAATCCTCGGCACCGATGGCTGTCTGTGCCGATACTGTTACTGTCACCTTGGTGTCGGCTACGACTGGCTCCGACCACCATGTGGCTCAGGCTTCGGTGTCTGCGCCGACCGGCTCCGACACCATTGTTACCTTGACTGTATCGGCTCCGGCCGGAGCCGATACATCTGGACCTACACTCGGAGCCGAGAAATTATCGGCTCCGTCTGGATCCGTGGGGTCTTCGGCTCCGATGGTTCCTTCAAGGAAGAGGTCCAGGTCTCCCTCTTTGGAACCGATACTGTCGGCTCCGGCCTCACCTCTTCTTTCGGAGCGGAGCCATCGGAGCCAATCATCTAGGTCTTCCAGGTTGTCAGACCATGATTTAGAGAGAGTGGTAAGCAGATTATTAAAATCACAGGCAATAGCCCAAATGCTTCATAGTCCGTCTCAACAGACGACTATTAGCCCACACCCTCTTCAAATTCCTCCTTCGACTCTACCCCAGAGTTTGGAGCTGGAGTCTACGGGATTAGTTACTGCTATGGCTGAGGGCCAGATACCCCCCCTTCTGCGCCTTCAGCATCTACTCTTATCTCCTCCTCGAGACCTTCCTTGGAGGGATTCGGTGGCCGGGCTTCCCTGATCTGCTCCGAGGGGGTGAGTGGCATCGGACCCTTGTCCGACCCCGCTCTTCCCCTTGGAGCTTCGGCCTTGGTGAGCTCGGCTCCGACATCTTCCTCGGAGCCTTCCCTTTTGGTGGGCCCGGGAGTCCCAGTTTCTTCGGAACGGGTTCTCTCGGATCTCCCTGGGAGGGGAGCCTTCGAGGTGATGAGTGTGCTGTCCCCTGGGCTCAGTCAGCAGTCTATTCCTTTAGCTCCTCCCTCTACGGTGCCTGTTGATCTCTTCCCGCTCTCTTGCTCCCGGACCGAGAGATCCTCCGCCTCAGGTTTCCCCACTGGGAGGAACCACCTCTTCCGAGGATTCTCCTGATCCGTCAGGAGATCCTCCGCATAAGAGGACTTGTAAGAGGAAGCACCTAGACTCCCCTGAGTCTACTACTTCGGATACCGACTTAGATGAGTCTGAGGGGTCCCCAAGATCCCCCTCTGAGGATGTCTCCTTTTCAGACATCCTAGAACTCCTGAAACAGAGGGGAAACTGGCCCACCATAAATCCCTCCGATGATGAGTCTGTATACCTAGAGGCGTTTGGTTCTCGACCCTCCACCTCCTGGGTGTCTCCGCCTTTTGACCCCCTCATGCAGGTAATCGCTCTAAAGGCTTGGGCTTCTCCTGATTCCATAGAGCCAGTTCCCAGGAGGCCTTCTAAATTTATTACAGTCCCTTCCGAACAGCAATTCCTTACTAAAGGTGTCCCTGTTGATGCCATGGTGGTGGCGGCCGCCACTAAAAAGGAACTTGCAGATCCTTCCGTACCAGTCCATCCTCCTAACAAGGATTCCAGGACCATGGACAGGTATAGTAAGCGGATGCTTTCCTCAGCGACTTTTACCATGCGTTCGCTGAACTATTTGTCACTTCACTAGACTCCAAAGGGACATCCTTAAGGAACTAGGTGAAGTAGTACAGGATCCTGCAGCTCCGGGGGCACAAGACAAGATTGCTTCTCAGCTAGGAATCCTTAACTCCATAACCAACTCCTCCATGCGGCTGATTTCGTATGCAGCAGATGGAGCGAGTAGAGCCACAGGCACGGGAATGGCTCTGAGACGTCAATCCTGGATGCGGCTCTGTAATTTTGCAGATCCCTTCAAGGCATCCTTCACAAACTCTCCCTTTGATGGGTCAACTTTGTTTGGTCCTCAAGTGAAGGATACATTGACCAGGTGTGAGCAGGACGGCAAGACTCTTTCTACCGTAGGGGTCCGTTTTTCCACCCCTTCTAGACCTTACCCCAAAGGACAGAAGGGTGGAAAGATGTGGTTCCGCAAATCCCAAGGAGTCACGCCGGATACCGTGGTCAGTTTACCCTAGAGGCAGAGGGGGTAATAATAACAGACGCCGCCCTAGAGGCAGAGGGGGTCCACAAAACCAGGGAAGCAGAGAGTCTCTCTCTGACAAGCCCTTCCAACATCCCTGAGGTGTTGCCCGACTGTCCATCCTTGGAGGCAGTCGGGGGAAGATTATCGCTGTACCCACAAGCCTGGCTTTCCCTCTCACAAGACAGATAGGTACAGTCGATCATATCAGAGGGTTACAAAATTCCTTTCGAGGAAAGTCCCTTCACTCACAAAAATTCCCTTCCAGATGTACCACCCGGTCTAAGGGAAATTGCAAAGTTAGAAGTATTAAAGCTTCTACACAAAAGGGCCATTCAGCCAGTTACAGCAGACCATTCAGAGCCTGGAATCTACTCCATATTCTTTTTGGTCCCCAAAAAGGTGGGAGATTGGAGACCAATATTGGATCTCAGCAGACTCAACAAGTCTGTGAAAAAGACGAGATTTCGAATGGTCACACTTCAATCAATTTTGCACTTCCTGGGCAAAGACAACTGGATGTGCTCAATAGACCTTCAGGATGCGTACTATCACATAAAAATCACAGACGCTCCAGAAGGTTTCTCCGCTTTCGGCTGGGGTCCAGTCATTTTCAATTCAGAGCCCTGCCCTTTGGTCTCACTACAGCCCCCAGAGTGTTCACCAAATGTATGGCAGTGGTCACGGCTCACCTGAGACGTCAAGGATTCCAGGTGTTTCCGTATCTCGACGACTGGCTCCTTTCAGCCACCACCAGGCATCAACTTCTCCAAGCCAAGGATTACACCCTAAATCTCTGCTCTCAGGAATTTCGATCAACTACGAAAAATCCTCCTTGTTGCCCTGCCAGTCTATTACTTTCATAGGCGCAAATTTAGACACTGTTCGGATGTCAGCAACCCTCACAGACCAAAGAATCTCAGATATCCAAAGTCACGTGCGGATCATCCTTGCCAGCAAAAAGGTGCAAGCCAGACTGGTCCTGAAAGTGTTGGGCCTCATGGCAGCGGCCATTACCCTTCTTCCCTTGGCCCGCTTCTACATGCGTCTTCTTCAATGGATGCTGTTCACCCAGTGGTCTTACCAACAACTTCCCATGCGTCACCAAATCCTGGTGACACGAACTTGCAAAAACCACCTGTCCTGGTGGATTTCTTCTCCTCAGATTCATCAGGGCAGACCCTTTGTATCCCCGGCCCCGGTAGCCACAGTCACTACGGACGCCTCCCTGATCGGGTGGGGGGGTCATTATCAGGGCAGGATGGTTCATGGGACGTGGCAACCGTTCGAATACCACCTGCACATAAATGTCCTAGAGATGAGAGCAGTGCTTTTAACATTGCAAGCCCTCAACGACTTTCTTCCCTTGGGAGCAATTGCAGTTCACACTGACAACATGTCTGTAGTGTGATATATCAACAAACAGGGCGGAACCAAGTCCTACCCCTTGTGTCGAGAAGCTCTCAGACTTTGGCAGTGGGCGATCTCCTCTCATCGGTTTCTGGTAGCAATGCATATCCCTGGGAAAACCAACATTTTAGCGGACAGATTGAGCAGAGCTATTCTCATGCCTCACGAGTGGTCTCTCAAACAATCTATAGTGGAGGAGATTTTTCTAGAATGGGGCCGCCTATGTTGCGATCTTTTTGCTACTCCCCATAACAGCAAATGCCCGGACTTCTTCTCTCTCTTCCCACTGCCAGGCCATCCCCCCAGAGACGCTCTTACCCAGGATTGGCCCCAGGGACTTCTTTATGCCTTTCCTCCCTTTCCATTGATTCCACAAGTACTCCAGAAAGCCACCGTTTTGAGAGCCAAAATGATTCTCATTGCCCCCTATTGGCCTCGACAAATTTGGTTTCCGTTCCTCCATCGTCACCTATTGGTGCAGCCGTGGCATCTGGATCCAGTGCCAGACCTTCTGATCCACCAAATCGGGTCACCTGCATCGGTCTATTCCATCTCGCAACCTCACAGCTTGGTTGCTCCACTTCCTTCCTTAGCCAGGCTTCCTATGATCTCCAACCCGGTTAGGGATATCATAGTGGCTTCCCTTAAATCCTCTACTAGAAGGATTTATACCAGCAAGTGGAAACGCTTCTCTTGTTGGGCAAAGTCAAAGAATTTAGATCCCTTTACTGCCCCTGTTCATGCAGTTTTGGATTTTTTGGTGGAAATCTTTCACTCGGGCTCTTCATCTTCCACGGTCAAAGTTCAGTTGGCTGCTATCTCGAACTTTCATGTCGGGTTTGCAGATCACAACATGATGTCCCACAGGCTTTGTAGAGCCTTTCTAAAAGGGATTTTTCTCCTTAAACCTCTTGTAAGGAGTCCTCCTCCTCAATGGGACCTAAATCTAGTGCTGACATCCTTAATTTTTCCTCCCTTCGAGCCAGCTGTTTCATGTTCACTGAAGTTTCTTTCATGGAAAACGCTCTTCCTTGTCGCTATTACCTCGGCCAGGAGAGTGTCAGAACTTCATGCTCTCTCTGTTCGTCCCCCTTATTTGGTCTTCCACAAGGACAGGGTATCCTTAAGAACTAATCCATCCTTTTTGCCTAAGGTGGCTTCGAAAACTAATTTGAACCAATCTATTGATCTACCTGTATTTTTCCCTAATTACTCCAACAGATCGGAACAAAAATTACATTATCTTGATGTTCACCGCCAACTCAGATATTATTTGGACAGAACAAAACAATTCAGGAAATCCGATCAGCTCTTTCTTTCTTATGCTGAAAATAAGAAAGGCCTTCCTGTTTCCAAAGTGACCTTACCTAGATGGCTTTCTTCCACCATCTCCGAAATCTATCGGCTCAGGAACAAACAGCTGTGCTCAAAACCAAAAGCGCATTCCACCAGAAGTTTAGCCACTTCCACAGCCTTTCAGGCTAGACTCCCTTTAGACACTATTTGTGCGGCAGCCACTTGGGCCACTCCTCATACCTTTGTTTCTCATTACAAATTGGATTTGGCCTCCAGGGATAGAGCCAGTTTTGGTTCTACAGTTCTCAAGAGTCTGTTCCATTGAGCCACCCAGGATAGAGGTGCTAGGGACGCGGTCCCATCAAGCAAGAATGAAGGCGAGATTGACAACTTAACATTGAGAAGTTATGTACCTACCATAACGTTCCATGTTAGTTGTCTTCTCTCGCCTTTTTTCTTGCGACCCTCCCTCCTACCCCCTTGCCTGGACAGACCTTGATCTCCCTTGTTTGGAAGATTGCTTCTTTAGGCACCAGTTAGTTACCTGGTTCCCATTACAGCCCTTCTTTTAGGCTAGTTGTTTTCTTTCCTTCAGTGGAAAGTTTTTTGTGCTAGGTGTTTCTCCCTATAGGTACAAACGAGATCTGGGTACTTACCGCCTTGCATCATGGGATATGGGGCTGCCTCGAGCTGGTAAAAGTGACTCTCGAGCTTAGCAAGTGCCGAGTCAGAGCCGAGGATCGGCTCCGAACCCATCAAGCAAGAAAGAAGGCGAGAGAAGACCACTAGCATGGAACGTTATGGTAGGTACATAACTTCTCATTAATGCATTTTCCTATCCCTGACAATTTCAAAACAGAAAAGGAAAACCTCTTTAACCGAGC
This sequence comes from Protopterus annectens, assembly GCF_019279795.1. Lineage (NCBI taxonomy): Eukaryota > Metazoa > Chordata > Ceratodontiformes > Protopteridae > Protopterus > Protopterus annectens. Next base: position 361,803,919 of record NC_056735.1, read on the forward strand.
CAACATGATTGACCACTGATTAGCGGATACCCATCCTTCAATCGCAGCTCAGAAGGTGACTGTCCTCTTTTGACTACAATTCAGTCGGAGGTCTTTATATTGCAGAAGAACCGATTTGGTTTCTTCCCCGTAGGGTTTCAGCCACCTGGCTGTCTGGTCCGAGGTGAAGAGTGGACTCGGGCTCGAAGGACCAATCTGTAAAAGAAAATACAAAGATCAATTCACGTAAGGTTCAAGCAAGTCATCCTTTATTACTGGCAGCAAGGAGACAAAGCATGTAGGTACAAGGTTTGTCTGATTTTCAATAGCTCAGCCTGCTGCTTTTATACAGTTCTTTGCACGTACACAGCAGATGTTTATCAGATAGTTGCTGACCTGCAAAAACATTTCTCAAAATTCATTTTGACCACAGGGCTTAATCTGTCAAACCCAGTTTGAGTAATTGTCCTGCAACTATCTCTTCTTGACGCAACATTCATCTATTGCTAGTGTGAGGCCCCTTTCTCAACATTCCATTACAGGAACAACCAGACTTTTAGGCATCAGCAGCTTTTACAGACACCACCAGTACTTACACATTTTACACAGAATAAATGTATTAACTTTTAACCCTTTAGGTGCAGAATTGTACACCAAATAATATGTATATTTCTCTAACACAGCAGATGCTTCCTCTAGTGTTGCTGCTTTTGGGTCAGTGATGAGAAGCATTCTTGGCTTTGGCTTCAACCTTTTCCCGATATTAAGGTTAAGTTGATGGATGCTCCTCTAGCTAATAAACATTTGTTTGGCAAGGCTGCTGCTAATTTAATTCCCTTCAGGATAAGGGCAAGGCTTTACAGGGACTTAAGGATGTGTTTGTTTCTTCTGTGCCTAAATATCAGAGACACTACCCCAGTAAGCCAACTTAGTTCACAGACAATCTCGTCCTCCTCCTAAGTGTAAAAAGGGTGGCAAGCGGGCTACTCCTGCAACAGGCTACTCCAACTTCTGTGCCTCAGAAGCCTCTTTTACTTGATAAAACAGGTGCTGTCTGACTGTCCTATTCTTCCCAGCCACTTTCATCTTTCTCTTCGCCCACTTTATCTCTCTCTCTCTCCCTGTTTGGCTACGGATTACTCAGGAATCCTGGATTTTGTCCATTATCAGCCAGTACTATTTCATGGTTTGGAAATCCCTTAACCCATTTATGGGTATTCCTCAGCCCCATCAGGAACAACCTCCTTCCTTCCAGAAGTGCTTCGGGACCTTTTGACTTGGGGTACTATTTAAGAGGTGCCTGTGTCCCAAAGGAGAAGGGGGATTTACTCAGGATTTTTCTAGTACCCAGAAAAGATGGTACTTGGAGACCACTTCTAGATCTCTCTCATCTAAATACTCTTGAAGGTGCCCTCCTTTTGAATGTCACTTCACACTTTGTTCACTTTTTGTTTCCTCAGGTTTGTATAGTGTCTGGATCTCAAGGAAGCTTATCTTCATATCAGAATCCATCCCCTTTTCATGAAGGTTTTACATTTCTCTGTTGCTTCCTGGCATTTGCAGTTCTCTGCTTTGCCCTTTGTCCTTTCTACTGCCCCAAGGGTATTTGCCAAATCCCTCACTCCTGTGATTGCTTTTTGTAGGCTTCAGGAGAACCAAGTCTTTCCTTATTTGGACAACCTCCTGTTTCAGGCATCCTCTCGCAAAATCTTCATTTTGCCCTTCGCCTTATGCAATGCTTAGGATTCACAGTAAACTTGAGTCTTTTCTGAGTCGTTCCTGAGGTCATGTTTTTCTGGTGTGCAGGATCCAGATTGTGCCTATGCTGGCATCCCTGCCTCCTCAAACTATTTTGCTTCTGACCTGTATAACAGTCCTGGGAGTTTGAGATCTCTGGGATTCATGGGAGCCACTATTCCGATGCTTCCTCTGGCAAACTCCACATGAGAAAGTTTCACTGGTTTCTGAAGTCAGTTTGGTTTCAACATGCGCATCCCGTAGAGTTTGTAGTTCCTCTTCTACTTTTTCACAAGAAGGAACTTCAGTGGTGGATTCAGCATTTGCCTCTAAATCCAGGGCACCCTTTTCACCCCCCTCTTCCCTCTCAGGAGCTATACACAGATGCCTCAGATGTGTGATGGGGAGCAGCTTTTGGCTCCCTAAAGGTGTAGGGGGTGTGGTCACCTCATCAACAGAAAGAGCACATCACTGTCAGAGATGAGCTCTTATAGCTTTTCATCCTCTCTTCTCCCTTTGACCTGGCAAGGTGTTTGCGGACAATGCCACAGTGATCATATCACCTTTGCTGGTTGGCACTACAGATGTGGGAACTTGCTGTTCAGTATCAAGTGACTCTTCAGGCTGTTTACATTCCTTCAGTCAAAGTATTGTGGTAGACACTGAGCAGGTCATTAACTCACTCCCACGAATGGATGCTTCACAGGGATGTGTTTCTGAACATTGTCCAGCAGTGGGGTACTCCTCAAACGGACCTTTTTGCCTTCCCCTAAACAGACAACTTCCTCTTCTTTTGTGCCAGACTGTCAGGTCCACTGGTTTGGAAGTTGGATGCCCTATCTTTTACTTGAAATGGGATTTTTTTTTTGCATTCCTTCCCCTTCCCCTCATTCCCAAAGTCTTATCTAAAATTCAACAGGATGCTGACAAAATCTTGTTGAAGATTCCCTTTTGGCAGAGGCAGCATTGGTTCTCTACCCTTCTGCATTTAGCCAAGGGCAGTCATCACAAGTTATCTCGCAGGGTAGACCTACTCTCACAAGACCGGGGATCTTTCATCTGTCCCCATCTGTCCACTTTTCAACTGACAATGTGGATGATAGGATTTTAATTCCACATAAATGCATTTGTTTGTATGTATTTATTTATTTTGAGGATGTGTTGAGTCCTGCAGGAGGCCAGGAAACCCTACTTATCGAAATGGAAGAGGTTTACTGTTTGGTGTCTTTCTCGTAACCTGGCTCCACTTTCTGTGGATGTTCCTTTGCTTTCTTTTATCCTTGTGAATTGCTCAGTGCTGGGTTGGCTTATTCTGTTAAGGCCCACGTATCAACTATCTCTACTTGTTTGCCTTTTATCTCCCCCTCTAGCTTCTAGATTTGAGGCTAAATTCCTTTAAAGGTGTTTTTCATATTAGGCCTCCCAGGAAGCTTGTTCCTCCTCCTTGGTATCTTAATTTTGTTTTGGAAAAATTGACTAAGGCTCCTTTTGAATTAGCAGCTTCAGCTTCCCTGCAACATTGCTCTTGAAAAACTGCACTTTTGTTAATCCTTACTTCTGCCAGATGATTGTCTGACCTTCAAGCCCTTATGGCTTGTCTTCCTTTTTTAGTTTTTCATAAGGATGTGGTGTCTTTGCGTACTGATCCTTCTTTTATGCCTAAGGTGATGAATGAGTTGTCCGTGAATCAGTCTGTTCATTTTTTCCCTTCTCCACAATCTGCCAGTAAGAAATGCACATGTTGGATGTGCGTAGACAACTCAGATTTTATTTGGATAAGACTAAAACCTTTAAGAAATCTCTTCAGCTTTTTGTTTCCTTTCATCTTGGGTCCTTAGGATTATCTGTGTCCAAGAAAGGCAGACTTTTCTTGGATTTCTAAAGCCATTTCTTTTTGTCCCTTTCATGGCAAGAGCCTTCCTTCTGTTAAGGCTTATTCTACTAGAGATCTGGCTTCTGGTGCTTTTTTCAAGGGTTTGGATGCTACCTGTATTCTTGAGGCAGCTACCTGGGCTACTTTGCATACCTTTACCAAGCACTACAAGTTGTATGGAATTTCCAGAGCTAGAGCCAGTTTTGCTAGGGCTATCCTTCATGGCTTTCTAGAGAGCTCTGCTGGTCCTTTGTCTTCCCTTTCTCCTTCCTGAGCTTTGGCATTCTTTATATTGTAATGAATACTGCAGCAGTGAAATGAAAAGCCATAGTACAGTGGTGTAAAATCTTACTATAACTGTAGGTTACCTCTTCACTGTTGCAGTATTCACTCCCTCCCTCTGCCCCCGGTCCGTTTCTTTTCTGGATATACTGATTACCTCTCTTTTCCTTGGACTGGCATTTCTACTGGGGCTCTCCGTTCCGAGGATGTTTTGTCTGGATGTCACCTTTATGCCCTATGCTGTGCTAGGTGCATGTGTGTGATCTACTGCTATGGTAAGATTTTATACACTGTACTTTTCTGATTTGGCTTAGGAAGTGGTTTCAGAAGCAGTAAAAGTGCAAGGTATGTGCGACAAACTAGACAGAAAAACATACACACGAGATGTTTGTTGTAATAAATGCTTTGTAAGCCTGAAATCATGTTTTGTCTCCAGGGCCTTTGTACGTTGTCACAGAAAACACCACAGTGATGAAGTACATAAACTGTGTGTGACTGTGTTCACTTTGCAGACTGGCTTTGATTGCCTGGGAGGTAGCAACTCTGATCATTCTTATTCTTCATGCTAATTTGTCTGTCAGAACTCAATGTTGTAGCAGTCAAGCTAAGAAGGAGCAAGACGGTTCCTAATAATTGGAAGCTTTAATCTGGTGTCTTTTGTAAGGAATTGATCCAGCTGTTGGGAATGCCTCAAATCTGTTTTCCTCTTCTCAGAACAGACAACTGAGGAAGCTTTGCTTCAGGACTGCTTGCATACAGGCATGGAAGGCATATTCTTTCCCAATCCCATGGACAGGAGTGTGTTCCTTTATGCTTTTTCACCATTTCCGCTGATTATCCAGTATTCTAAATGTCTCTAAGGACTCACCAAAGATTGTGGTGGTAGACTTTGTTTTTGACCCTGGCAACAGTGATTTTCCCTTCTTTTGAAACAGGTCACCTTCAAGTACCACAAGCTTCCCCACAGTCCTGATTGTTTCACACAGGACAACATGTTATTTGAAGCATCTAATCCTGAAAACTCTTGAATGCTTGGAAACAATCTTGATACTTTTTTAGGCATCTTTTTTTTTCGGTGGGCATGTAATAGGTTCTTAAGAGGTTGGTAGGCTAATGGCCCTTGAGCCCTTACAAGCCTAGTCATATTTATCCCGAGTTGCCCCCTGTTCGTGGTTAGGTGAATGAAGTTCACAGAGGGTAAGGGTCTATGGTAGCTAACACCGACTTCCTCTGTCCAGCAGGGACATGGGCACCACCCCAGGTGTGAATTTGCAGTCACCCAGACATTGATCTAGGCTGTGTTTGAAGAGGGTTGGGGAGAGACTGCTTCACATGAATTGGAAGCTTGTCCTAGAGAAGTGACCGTCTCTGGGAGATGCATCTCTCCCTCTCCGTAATAGGTAGTGAAGGAAGCTAAAAAGGCTGCTACTTAAACTTGAAAATTTTACATGTACAAGTGGAAATGATATTTTAGTTGGTGCTATTCCAAGAACTAAGACCTCCTTAAGGCCCCAGCTGTTTCTGGTTGTTGAATATTTCTGCATTACTGTCTGTTGGTCTGGCAAGGTTTGTTGGACATCTCTTATTGTCTGCCCTTGTACCACCCACCCCTTTCTAATTATCCACAAGTCAAACCATTTCTGAAAAGGGGTTTCTATTCCTGGACATCTCAAAGATGTTGCACTTATGGGATCTTAACTTTTGTGTTTGAAAAGCTTACTGTTTCTCCATTTAAATGAGCTAACCAGGCTGAATTGAGGTTAACGTGGAGGACTTGCTCTGACTTCAGCTGGGAACGCATTTGCGTTACAACCCCTTATGGTGACTCAACCCTATTTCAGTTTACACACCGACATGCTTTCTTTGAGAACTAACTCCTCTAATGATTGAAATGGTATTAGTTTACTCTGAGCCAGCATATTCATCTTCCTGTTATTTTCTTCCTGATTTCAAAAACAAGGTTGCTTAGATACTACCTAGACTAAACTTAATCCTTTAGGTAAGCCAGTAAGGTGCGTCTCCTGTGAAGGAAAGAGGAAAGGACAATCATCCTCAAATCATACTATTTCTAGATGGTTGATTCTTGCTGCTACCTTTTGTTCTCACTATAATAAGCCAATTCCAGTCAGGCTTAGGGTCCATTACATTGAGCCATTGTCGTCTTTGGTATTTTTTGTTAATGGGTGGACTCAAAGTATTCTAGGGAGGGCAACTTGGTCCTATGCATGTACTTTTACAAAGCACTGTAAACTGGATTTCCATTCCAGATCCTTTGCATAAATATTGCACCGTATTAAATCTCTTTCCTGTGTCCATATTTCTTCTTCAGATGTCTCCTGCTCCTCCTTGTTCCATCATGCAGCCTGTGTTAGACTTTCTAAACTAAAGCTTTCACTTCGCAAGTGTTCCATAACTTCAGCATCTATTTTTTTTAACTTCTACTTTACTATTCTTCTGTTCTCCATTCCCTCTTCGTGATCTTATTTTTTTGTGAAATTTTCCATATCTGCATGCCTTTGCCTATATTTCTCTTTAAATATCTTTTGAGGCTGCCTTTTTTGTGTTGGTTAATTTGGCTTTCTCCTTTGCATAAATATCATAACATGTCAAATCTTTCTTTCCTGTGTCCATATTTCTTTTTTATATTTTTCAAAAGTCTCTAGATTTTGTTCTTTATATTTTCACACTTCAGTTGCTTTTTCCGAACAGTTAAGGGTTTCTTGATCTATGCTGTTTTTCATAAATCTGTTGTATTAATGAACACAAATTTTTATTTGAAGCTTCTGACATTTTTTCTTGTGGAAGTATTTTTCTTTCCCCTAATTTCTCAATCTTTTTGTATGTCTTCTGTCTGGAAATTCTGGGCTTTTTGCATAATAGTAACAATACATAATTTCTTTCTTATCCTCAGTCCACTCTGTTGTCTTTATGGCTCTTCTTTGGCCTATCAGTTTTTGTGATTTTTGTGGACTTCTACTTCCCTCTAGAAGAATGGGACTATCCTCCCCCTGGGCCTGGCCCCATTGTAGGAATGTTTCTGTCATTTTGAGGATTGTACACTGTCATTTTCTTCCCAGTTCTGGCACCAGTGTGCCTACCAGAATTGGGCACTTTTTATCCTGGGTCTTTTAACCAACTTTTGTCCATGATATATGCTATGTAAATAGTCTATATAGCAGTGTTATCTTGTTGATGTTGCGAAAAAACAAGGTCCACCTTGTGAAGGTACTCACCAGGACTTGAGGATGAATTTGTTTCCAGCAGTACTACTCTCCTGTGCCTGCTGACTTCTCTGCATTTGGACCCCTTCCACATGGGAACGTTACAGTGGTATCCAAAATCTTTGATTCCAACATAGTCACCCATTGTCTTTTGAAATCGCCGTTGTGGGTTTTGCGAAAGGGGAAATCACTTGGAGAAATCAGATCTCTCAGAATTCAGGTCTACCATTTTTCCCTACTGCTGTAATGCAGTCGGTCTTGATAGACGGCTCAAACTTTGCTTGGGGACGGTGTCAATGGGTGTGAAAGTGTAAGGTCTGTGGGCAAGAACAACGGACCAAACCACACAAGTATAAAATAAGTGCTAGCTTTCATCTGTCTGAATCATCAGTTTTCACTGAGATCTCTTCAGTTGGCTGCAGACAATGTCAAGAATGTCATACATAAATCAGCAAGGGGAACTAGATTGTATCCCTATGCAGACTATGTCCTGTTAGCATGGGATATAGCTTTACAGCACCGTGTCGTTCTGCAGGCATCTGACATTCCATAACCCGCATTCTATAACCGCAAAATTGTATGGCAGACAAGCTGAGAACAAAGGCAGGCCCTCATGAATAGAAGCTGAATCAGGGGGTCTTACAAGTTTTATCCAAGGGGAAATTCTCTTGTGTACATTTTGCTTCCTCTGTAATCAATCAGCTGGCAGAATAATTTTCCAGGACTCCGTGCAAAAATTCCTAGAAGACAGATGCCTTTATTTTCCTTGGACAGGAATGTTCTTGTATGCTTTTCCACCCTGTCCACTGATTTCCAGGGTACTGCTGAAGATTTAGAATTCCTTAAAAGATTATTATGGTGACTCCCTTTTGGACCAGGCAACAATGGTTTCTCCCTGCTTTTGGATATGGCTAGGGGCAACTTACCAGAAGTTTCCTCACAGACTGGAATTACTCACAAAATCAAGGGTGTTTGGTAAATTCCAACATCAAACAACTACAGCCAAGCGCTTAAAAGATAGGCTCTTAATACCAATGAGGCACCTGTTTTTTGAGTGTATGCAGCAGGTACTAATGCTGGCAAGAACGACTGGTACTGGAAAGTCATTTACTGCAAACGGAAAAGGTTTTTTAATTGCTGCCAACAAAACAGACTGCATCCATTCAGGTGTAATGTTTCTCTGGTTTTAGTTATTGTGCGAGTTGGCGTCTATAGGTGTCTTAGTTCCTCCATTAAGGTTCATCAGCGACTTCAGCATCTTCGTATGGATTCCGCTGTTTCAGTGCAGTCTCCTGTGAAATGTTTTGAAAGGGGTGCTATGTAAGATGCCTCCTAGAAAACCAGTGGCTCCTCCTTGGGATTTTAATTTTGTGTTGGAGAAGTTACACTTCATTTGAACCAGCTCATCTGGCTGATGTGAGGTTCTTAACTTGGAAAACAGTTTTGCTAATTGCTCTGATCTCTGCAAGAAGGCTAAGAGTTGTAAGCTGTATTACTCTGTCAATCATATGTCATCTTTTCACAGATACAGGGATGTTCTTCGTGTTTCACTGTTGCAGTCATTACATTTGGGTAATCTGCTGGCAGGTTGCCCTCAGTCGGCCTGAATACCAAAGTCTTGGGTCCTAAGTCGGTTGCTGTCTCCTCTTCCATGACGTCCCGTAGTCAGGGGTATAAAACATGCAGCTGGCACCATTTTCCTCTGTCTTTCTTGCTGCGTGGTGCCCGAAGCAGAAGCAGTTCACAAGTGCCGATCGGCATTCGAGTTTCAGAACTGAAGTCTTCAATTAAAGCTAATTACCCAGTTGGGAAAACTTTTTCTTGCTCCTTACCGATGTCAGTAAAAGTTAATAATTGCATTACTTGTGGGATAAATTTCAGTAGAGCTGGAAAACGTTTTTGCTA